>NC_066584.1:521713632-521822172 GCF_024323335.1 Lathyrus oleraceus
GTTGAGGAAGATGATTGAGAAAGATCCTTGGCTCGAGGTTGCTCAAATATGAAATTCTCAAGGCCATGTTGAGCTTCCTTTGAACATCGCGATTCAGCAAGGTTACGGCAATAATTCAACAAAACAGATGTGATGAAGGTATGTGAAGATGAATCAAAAAGAATCAATCCATTTGGTGAAGATTTGATGAAGTTTGGATCCAAAAAGTTTGATGAGTTCTTGAGAAATTGAGAGAAAATGGAGGGAAAGGTTGTTAGATTTCTTGAGACTTGTGATTGTGATTAACATTCTGTTATGATTAGCATCTTATACTTCACCTTAATCCAATGTACTAATCTCAATTAGCAAAAACTTGGAAGATTAGCATAATGTCATTTTTAAGTGCAAGGGCAAAAGTGACTTTCCACATTAATCCATATGACAGCAAGATGACAGCTCCAACAACCTCTATTGATATATGTGATGTGTTAGAAGTGGTCTCATGTCCAAATTCATTGTATTTCTCAATTTCACTATGCCATGCCCAAAATACACTTAAGTCCACTTGAATTTTGACTTTTTGCATTGACCAATTTGATGAATTTTGATCACACATCATGAAAGTACATGTGAAATGGAGTTTGCTCATAAAAGATCATCCATTTTGGACATTCCATGTGAAAGTTATGCCACTTTGATTATAAGCATTTTGGAAAATGAATGGACCATAACTTGTCAACCATACATGGGAATTTCAAGTTCTTGGACTTTTTGGAAAGGTGAGACCAAGATCTACAACTTTCATGTTGAACAAATTTTCATTTGAAGCTTTTTTGGACATGTAATTTTGTGGTGAAAAACTTTCCATTTTTGGAAACTTCCATTACAAGTCACTTTCTATTTTTGGCAATTTTTGTCCTGACTTTATTTTCTTCATTCTTGAGCTTTGACATGTCAAATGAAACTTATTTCAACATGAATGATGTATCCAACTCTTTCCCACCTCCAAATCCATAAAATCAAGCACAGTTGACCACAGTTGACTTTTTCAACTGATAGATGAATTTGGCAATGCACTGATCAGTCTGAGCCCCAATCTTCTGATGAAATGGCTCAAGGGTGAAACCCTAGCCTCCATAAGCTCAATATAATCATGTGATGATCCCCATATCCATTATAGACCCCATCTCCTTGCTATGCCCTGATTGGCCCAATGCTCTGATTAGGGTTGACCAGTGGTCAAAACCCTAATCTCAAGGAATATGCTCCAACACTTGATGATGACAAGACCATGATGATGATGATGTATCATTTCAATCAAGATGAAGACCAATCTCCTTGAGAACCACAAAACCCTAATTTGGACCTTCACATCCTCAGATGATTAATGACCAGTCCAATGAAACCCTAGCTTGCATCATTAACCTCTTCATCTCCTGATCAAGACTTATGAGGATGACTTGCACAATGTAACCACATGATATGCAATATGCAATGCCTAATGACCTAAAATGATATGCAATATGTTAAGCTAGTCCCAAGAGAGGAGGGCAAATTTTGAGGTGTTACAATACGATCTAACGTACGATCCATTCTGACTCCTCTTCAGATACAGCCTAACGTACGACTCATTCTGCAACTCCAATACGGTCTAACGTACGACCCATTTGGATCTTCAACCCAGATGCAATCTAACGTACGATCCATTCTGACCCCTTTTTCAGATACAGCCTAACGTACGGCTCATTCTGCAACCCAGATACGATCTGGCGTACGATCCATTCTGATCTTTCCTCCCCAGCGAAGTCACCCGCCTAATGAATAACTCATTCTGCAACTCAGATACGATCTAGCGTACGATCCATTCTGATCCTTTATCCCCAGCAGCGTATGATCCATTCTGATCTTTCATCATCAAACTTCCTGGATGGCATCTTTAAGCCCATCTCCCTCAGGAATTACTTCTGATTAACAAGTGCAAATTTTTGGGGCATTCTAGGGTTCAATAATCTTCCACCTCCAGACCACGAATGGCGTACATACCATTCTTAATCTCTCGGTTCAAGAATATTGAATAGGGGCAGCTGTCATACCCCAAAATTTGCCCGTTAATATTACAAGGCATTTCTAAGGCACTCCAACTTATTTTTCAAGGCATTGATCTCAAAAGAACAAGGACCCAGCACACAGATGACAAAATCTAGAAAATGGCCTAAACTGGTTTGCTCGCTAGGCGGGCATTTCCTTCGCCTAGCGAACCCTTCGCTACGCCACTCGCCTAGCGAAGCTTGCGAATACCAGAAAATTCTGGGCTTCATTCTAAGCCCATTAGGTCATAAAAAGAGCATTATAAATACCACAACTTCGGTCAGAAAAAGGGGAAAACGAAAAACGGAGGAGAAAGGCAAACACCCACAGAGAGAAAACCTTGGAGGCTAACCCAGAGAATTCAGAGCAACCCTAAAGGAAACCCTGAGGGAAACTCATCTACACCAAGGTTACCTCCGCCCAACTCAATCCGACTTGCCAATTCAAGGTTGCAATTCAATTGCAAATAGGTTTACATTACTATTACCGCTTTATGTTCTTAATTTGCATATGGAATTATGGTTGAATTTATAAAAATATCTTAAGTTTTGCATGTGAATTTAAGTGTGCCTGAATATCTTGAATGTTTAACCATGTAATCTCTGTATTGGATGCCGTAGGGTTTATAGCTTGCTGAAATCATACTGTTATCAAAACCAGAACCCGCGGCCTCGCTAGCACATCGCTAAGCGAGCATGTAGCGAGCATTCGCTAAGCCTTCGCTAGGCGAGGCAGGAGCGAACGTGACAGTCGCCGATTTTTCTGTTCTGTCCTATGCTTATCGGATCTGTTTTATTCTAACCATGTGTTATTTTGCCTGCCATCCCTATTACTGTTGTGATTTCTTTTGGTGGTGTAATTCTCGATTGCACCCTAATTTGGTATTCTGACCTGTTTGCTGAATTTTGTAAGGGTTCACATACTCCCGGAAAAGGTAGCTTGCTAGGTATTCCACTTTATTTGTGGGATACCCTTGTGGAGATTCATCCTAATTACCTAATTAATTTTAACGTGGACCTAATTACCTAATTGATTACAACTACCTAATTGATTGTAAAATGTTGCCTTTGAATATGCGATCTTGGACCTCTCTTTGTTGCCTTACGGTATTACGGTATTATGGTCATGTCCCGCGAATGTGGGGATACACTTAGCAAAGACCCTTCGGTTAAATCATCATGTCCCTATAAGATAAATCATAGTCCCTCGGATGTTGCCTGCAAATATACGATTTTGTCCCTCGGTGACCCGTCTTTGTAGCCTACGGTTAAATGATGATCGTCCCTTCGAATGCTAAGGTATCCTTACAAATGTTGCCTTCAAGGACCAATCAATGACCCTACGATGACCCTTTTACATCCAAAGGATAAAACTACTTACTTCCCAATAGTAAGTACAGTTTTACCCTCATAAGGATAGGAAATGCCCATAAAGACCTTGGGTAGGTATAACTCTTAATTGCTGACTCACAACCTAAAACATTTTTCATACTTTTCATACATCACCCTTTGCAAAACGTCTACTAGAAAATCGCCACTTGGTATACATTCATACTAGAATCATTGCCAAGTTATATTTTTCTAAACAGTTTTCAAAATTAAACGAGATAAACACTTTGTATACATTCGTACAAGGATCATTACAAAGTTAAACTCTCTTTTCAAAATATTTTTTAAGCAATTCACAAACATTTTTTTAGACAAACATAAGTGATCAAGCAATTAAGAGCCCATGGATAACCATGGATACAAAGGGTGCTAACACCTTCCCTTTGTATAATGTACCTCCCGAACCCAAAATCTAATTAAGGTCTTTCCTGTTCTTTTCCGCCTTTCCTTGTTGGATAAAAGAAAAGTCGGTGGCGACTCTTGCTAACCGCAACATTTGCTTTCTAAAGCAAAAACACACAAAGTCAGTTCATCGTATGACAGTGGGGATGAGAAAAGAATTCATTAATTAAATTTTTGTGTTTGACTAGACCTTCGGACTTGTGCCTACGTACGAACATAGAAATGAGGGATCAAAACCTCGTAGTTCGTGGTATCAATTTCAAAGTGAGTGAATTGCTTTTAACAAAAGTTTAAATTTTGTAAGAGGCACAAAGGGCCTAAAAGAGTTTGAATGAGTGTTATTTCTTTTTGTCTTTTGAAATTTTAAGTCATTATGATTAGATTCATTTACAAGTTTGAGTTAAGAAAAGATTTTGAAAATGCAATGACATAAGGCCAAAGTTTCTAATTTGCAGTAAAGAGTCTAAGTTAGAAAACACAACCAAAGAAGATTTGAAAAAAAGGGGAGAGATTTGAAATTTAAGAAGTGGGAGGAGATGAAGAGACTAATACTAAGCAAAAATTTAAAAGTTAAGATTTGAAACTATCTGACCAATAGGATGTAATCCAATAGACAAGAATGTCATATAGAAATCCACATTTCCTTTGGATTTTATAATCAAGCAATATCAATAAGCAAGTAGAAATATGAAGAGCATGGCATCAAATAAATATAGCAACATCCAAGCCAGCAACTTCATAGTCTTCTTCTTAATCTCCCCATGTATAAGATGACATACTCCGTGAATAGCTCAAAATAAGGCATTAGACACAGGTTCAAAGTGGCATTTGCATCAAGACCATGTAGCAGATGAACTCAAGTGGATCCCATACTTGATCAGATGAAATTTCAAATCACAAGAACTTGGTTTCAGAAATGTTGGCATTGGCCAAATCCTTTTGCATAGGGAATGTTGCCTAATTCTAAGTCCAAAGCTCGGATCAAATCCAACAGTCCACACAAACATTTTTTAGGGGTTTTTATTGTTTATTAGGTATGTTAACGTCCTAAGACCACAAGCACAAACAAGATACACAAACAAGTATATACAATCACAATATATGACTCAAGGGAGCAAATTGAAAATGACATTAATATAAACAAGTTAAATGATATGTAAAATGGCAAATGATAAATGGCTTGAATTTAAAGTGCATAAAGTAAATGACTTGAAATTAAAAGCAACAATAATAAAAGTTAGTCAAATGTTACTTGATTAGATGTTAGTGGAGTTTTGCTTTTCAATTGTTTAAGTCATCCTTTGGAGAACACTCAACCCTCTATTCACAAGCATGGGTCCTTGAACCAAGACATCTTCCAAAGGAATGAAAAAAGGCCAACTTTCCACACAATACCATGAAAGGGGGGAGACTTACAATCTCACTTACTAGAATTCTATGCCTTTGAGTCAAAATTTAACACTATGTTAAGTAATCGCAATTGGACTTATGTAGAAGTCACAACTATCTAAGGCCAGGCAATAGAAATTTTGGTGTCAATGCATGTTAGAGATATGGTATGATGGACCCTCCTCCTAAAACATACCACACACCAAATAAAATGATCAAAGGGTGGACCTAATCTCATCCATACTTGTATTGGTTCATCTAACACAAAGACATTGATGAACCAATTAACCTTAGGATATGGAGACTTCATTGGTCAATAAGATGATTAGGATAGAAAGGGATTGAAGATGAAGAGGGAGGGAAGGTGAGACAAACACAAATTGGTCATGGGAGGAATTTTATCAAATTAAAATCATTCATTCATTTTGGGAGATGAAATGTACATTTCATCAATTCCCTAAATCCAAGGATTTTAATCCAACAAAAGTCAAATCAACCTTGTCCTAGGCCCAAACACATAGTCAAACTTCACAAGTCAATAAAAATGGCTCAACATAATTTCTACTCAATTAAACAATTAAAAACCAAATTAAAATGCATTTAAATTAAATTATGTTTGATCGAAAACCAAAAACCTCTTCAAAACACCAAATAAATGGCCAATAGATTTATCATAGGTCAAACAAGGCCAAAAGACCTTGGAGAAAAAATTTCATTATTTTTTAATAGTCAGAAGTATTTTAAACAATTAAATCATGAAAAATATCAAAATTGATCCAAAAAATAGTTTTAATTCATAAAATAAAGATAAAAATATTTGAATTTTTTTGGTGAAAGTCCCATATTTTTTGGATCAATAATGAAATTAATATGAATTAATTAAAACTAAGCAATTAAATGAAATAAACAGAAATTCAAAAAATGAGAACCATCTGATCTCCCTCATTAATTGAGCTGGCATATCAGATGGTGAGAAACAAGCGGTCCACCATGCACCAGGTCAAGCGTGCTGCAACAATTATAATCAGAACCAAAGGCTGAGATTAAAATATTTTAAATGGATCATGTGGCTGAGATGTGTGACAATAAATCACCGGAGCCAGAGCTTCGGTCTTCTTCTCTAGTGGACCTAACCAAACTGGTCCACCATCAACCATCTCCAAAATGAAAAGGCAAGACATGGATTTAAATTAAAAAATGCTTAGGAGCTCAAATCTGGCCTCAATTTTGTCCAATTCCAAGTATATGAAAAGATACAGGGGTTGAATTTTGAGGATCATGAACTGAGTTACTTCGATTTGACCTCAAAAAAACTCAATCTTGTAGCCTACATTGGTAGGACTTCATCAAACCAACAATCAGTCAAAATGGATGAGTAATAAGGGAGAATCAAAGAAGAAAAGTTTCTGAAGTCTCACCTTCGAGGAGTTTCAGATTAGCTTGATCTTGCTTTCAGTTTGGCTTGGCTTGACTCTAGAAGCTTGCAAAATATGATTTGGATGGTTAAAAAGCTTGGACTCTTGGAGTTTCAATTCTAAAACAGAAGGAGAATTGAAACTCGATTTCTCAAGAAACCTTCAAGATTGTGCTTTCAATGGTGTTTGGGGAAGAAGGGGGTCGAATCTTGGGCAAGAGGGATCCTATTTCTGATCTTGAAGGGTCTTAATTATAGCCAATGTGAATGATATTTGCACATTTCCAAATTTGGAAAAATTTCAAATTCTCCCTTGCATGGATGCATGGGAGTGCATTAGTCTCATGAGATGATGTCATCTGATCCAAAGTTCAATGTACTTCATGCTTAAATCATGTTAGAAGCTCATGCAAATGTATATGGAAAGTGGAACTTGAAATTTTCCAAATGGTGCTTTAACTTACACCCATGTGCAAGTCCCTCAATTTTAATCTAAATGAGATGATATTTGATTTTTTGAAAGATGAGATAAAGGGGAACAACTTTCATGTTGAGTACTTTTTCATTTAAAGCTTGGATCATGATCAATTTTGAGGTGGAAGTTTGGGAAATCAAACATATTTGAAACTTTTCTAAGTCCCAAGTCAAATGTTCACTTCTTCCACCTTAAATAACTTTTTCTATGGATTTCAAATGAGAAAAATCCCTTCATCAAAGTTGTATCTCTTTCAAACCTCTTCAATTTGGTCATGAATTTGACCTCATTTAGATTTGGCATTAAGGAGTTATGCATTTTAGAAGTTGAGGAAAATCACTTGTTCAATGGTATTGGCTCAAAATGACCTATACTGTTTCCTCTTGACACATGCATTTGCAAATTTAATTTGCACTTCCTCTAAACATCAAAGTTGAAGTAGACATATTGAATTTGACCATGTAATTTTAATTGATCTCATCTCATAAACATTGAGCAAGTTATGGTCTTGGGAAGTTGACCTCCAAACTAGGGTTTAGACAAAATGACCTATAATCTTTCACCATAGAAAATGACTTTCCAAGCAAAACTAGGTCTTGACTTCAACATGAAAGTTTTTTGGAATGTCATCTTGAGTAACTTTGCGCTTGTAATATTTTTCATATGACATAAATTGTAGGAGATAGGGTCTAGAGAACCCAATTTTGACTAGTTGACTTTCTCTGGTCAACCACCATGAACCATTGTAAGACCCCAATTTTGACCCTAAGATCCCTCATGCTATCTCATCATATGCATTAGCATTGAGATCATACCTTGACATCATCCTTACCCCTCTTTCATTGGGTTTGTTTTGGCATTAGCATGAAGGAGTTATCAGAGAGAATATCATTTCTATTTTGGCCAAACCAAAAAACTTATGCATCACTCACATGCGATATTGTTCTAGTTGTTGTCGCTTCGTGCGTGCTACATGACTATGGTCATGCATTTCCGCACCACCCTTGTTGAGGGTTGTCACTTCACTTCTCTTCTCTGTTAAACTCATCCACCATCGTCATCTGTAACCATCTAGCCACTGCCAATGCAACTGTCGATTCGTCACCGCAAGCGACGCCTCCATCCTTCATCCATTAAATAAAGTTTATTATCAAGTTATCAACACAAGAATTTACCTAATTATTAAAAATAAACATGTGAAACAAAAATCATACTCATTCAAATTAAATTAAATAGAGAGTTGAATATTTACGAATTGTGACACATCATAAAAAATAAGGAAGACTAAATAAACAACAAATATATTTTCGTGCGTATTTTCCTGCGTATACATATCCACAGA
Organism: Lathyrus oleraceus; assembly: GCF_024323335.1. Classification (NCBI taxonomy): domain Eukaryota; kingdom Viridiplantae; phylum Streptophyta; class Magnoliopsida; order Fabales; family Fabaceae; genus Lathyrus; species Lathyrus oleraceus. The sequence continues at coordinate 521,722,110 of NC_066584.1, forward strand.
AAATTCTTTATCTGTGGACTTTCCTCTAGATAAACATGTAGATAATCAAATTTTAGACAAGTAAGTCCGAAGACAATATATCTAAATGTTTATATATATTGCTTCCGTATAGATATACTAAATAAAATGGAAGCAGCTATGAATGATTTATCCATTATGAAAGACATTAATTAGTGTTTATTTATCTATTTTTTATTATGAATAATTATATATATATATAATATATATATATATATATATATATATATATATATATATAACATTGTACCGAGAATTTTTAATTTCCGATAGTTCAAAAAAGTTGGATTTTTCCTTAATTTTTAGAATTTCCAGTGATATGTAGGAAATTTTGAAATTGGCGGTAATTAACTAAATTTTTGCTTTTTTTTTCTATTTTGCAGTGAAGTCTAAGTGAAAATACCACACCATTGCAGGCATGCCCACAGATAGAGAGACATCCCAGGCTAGGGTTGATGAGGCAGAGTCTTTTCAACTACGGGTTAGACGAGTCGTTTCAACCGGTTCACATTGGAAATGGTTGGCTGAGCAGGGGCAGATATATGCACCCCGTAGCACCCGATACCGAGTGAAGTGGTGTCATTTAGAAGCTGGAACTCTATTGGAGGTGCAACACCATTGAAGTACACTTCTTCCTTAATCAAAAATTGACGAAGGGGCATTTTGAGATGTTTTTCTCAAAAACAAATGACCTTTATTTATACAACTTTAAATTCATTCCTGGCCACACAAAACGGTCGGTATAATCACAGTCGTCCAAAACTGTCTGCAAAATCGTAACCGTTGGAAATCTTATAAAATTGCACTAATGGAAATTTCATATTGGTTGAAATTTTCGGTATAACATAATACTTTTTAAAAATACCTGTAAATTTCAAGCGTACCGAATTTTTTTGAAATTTCTAGCATTAATTCATACCCGAAATTCTGAATACACTATTAGTTAATTGTACCAGAATTTTGAAATTACTTTCGAAATTTTTTTATGCAAATTTAATTCAAATTTTGAGCAGGGGAACTTTTCAAATTATGAAATTAAGTGGGATTCCAGGTATAAAAGAGTGGATGACATGTTAAATCCTCCTTCCTTGGTCATAAAGGTGAGGCATAACTGCCCATTAACTCTACAACATTGACCCAAACGAGCGTAAATACTTCTCGCCTAAAGAAAAATGGGACTCTAAATCATCATACATATCTTTTACAACCCTAAAGAGTATCACATTCACAATAACCATAATACAAGACTGGCATAACAGTCTGATTGCTATCAAGCATCGTCGGTCACTAGTGTAGCGGTAAATTTTTTGAGTTTAAGTTATTGATTAACTTAACACATAAAGCAAGAGTCGTCATCGCACATTTATTATTTCCAAAAGAAAAGGGAAAAAAGTACGAACAAAACCCAAAGAAAATTAAAAAAAAAACTAATAAAAAGAGAGGGGTCATACAATATTTTCACTTCACCCTTCTTGAGCTTTCACAAATCGCGGAGCAATGGAAGCACATACCACATAAACAATGCTCCTATATTAGGATCGGTGTTTAAAAACCAGATCGAACTAGCTAGTCAAATTGGGAATGAGATCTGATCTGATTGTTGAACCGAATAAATTATTAAAGGAATGGGCATCGACCAGAACCGATAAAAACCAACGAACCGACAATTTTAAAAAACCGACGAATTAAATGTTTGTTTTTTTCTTAAGACAAAACAATTTCGTTTTGATAAATATTTTTAAGAAATATTTATAATATAAATAGAATTTAAACAGTTATCTCTCCTTGAATTTAATTTATTAACCACTACAATTATTTTGTTATTCGTGCAATTAAACTTTATTCTAAATTTATTTAGTTTTGTATTATTTTGTTGTGTGGGATGACTATCTTTAAAAATTGAATTTAAAGAATGAATTTGTAAAATTGTGATATTTTGAAATTTTGTAGGTATGTAGAGTCATCTAGTTCGATCGGTGAATAAACCGAATTATCCGATTTAATCTGATTTAATTATCCAATTTGACCAGTGACCTAGTGGTTGACCAATGAACCAGTGACCCGATCCGATTTTTAAAACATTGATCAAAACAAACCTATTTTTAGACTCTATCGATGACGACATGTATTAATGTGCCATGGATTTGAACTTCAGTATGATATGAGCCTATTTAAGTCATTTACACAACAAATATTTAGTTACTCTTACTGAAGCAGCAGAGGGACCATGCAAAACAAAGGGTAAGAAAAAAGGAGGAAATGGTGAGTGTTGCACTATGTGTTGTCATTAGAGGAATATAGACGCACAAGGAGAACAGGAGAAGAAACATAGAAGAATGAACGTCTTTGTTTTTATTTTAAAACCAGAGTTTTTTAACATGAACAATTCAGCCAAACGGTTTTAACAAGTTCCTCTATTCTGATCCCACAAGCTTCACAGCAAATTCAACTGGGTTTGAAAGGTAGGATCATGTGATCCTATATGCGTCAACTAGCAATGCATTGCAAGAAAACCCTAATTTTAGGTCTTTTTGCTTCGTTTCTTCCAAAAGAGTCTGAAAGTGCTAAATATCTGAAAACAAGGGAAAAAAGAGCATAATAAAAATAAAATGATAATAAAGTCCTAATAAACATGTAAAATCCGAGTCAAAAACACGGTGTAATTCGGTGTGATCAAAGACCTTCGGTCTTATGCCTACGTACCAACATAAAAATAAGGGATCAAAACCCCGTAGTTCGTGGTAAAAATTTCAAAGAAATTGGTGAATTAATTTTAAAAAAAGTTTAGTAGAAAGAGGCACAAAGATGGCCAAAGATTTGAATGTGGTTGTTAGTTCTTTTTTGTCCCTTTGAAATTAAAGTCAATATGGTTAAGTTCATTCACAAGCTTGATTTAGGAAAAAGGTTAAAAATTCAATGGCATAAGGCCAAAGTTTCTAATCATTAAAACATGTCTAATTTGAAAAACACAAATAGAGAAGGCTTTGAAAAGAGGGAGATATTTGAAATTTAAGAAGTGGGAGTAGATGAAGAGGTTATCCTAGACAAAAATTTAAAAGTTAAGAGTTGGAAAGATCTGACCAATGAGATGCAATCGACAAGACTAGAATGTCAGATAGAAAGCCATTTTCCTTTAGACTTTATCAAGAAACAAGCATAAGCAATATCCAAGTAAACCATATGAAGACCAAGGCATCAAATAAAGATGGCCATAATATCCAAGAAAGCACTCCAATAGCTAACAACCTTCAATGTCCTCCAATGTATCAAATGAAATATTCCCTTGATACACTTACAAAAACAATGATCAAACACAGAGACAAAGTGACAAGTGAACCAAGGGGAACTCAATGCTTGCATCAGATGAAATACACTATCAAATATGTCTCTGTCTCAGAATAGGGGAATTGGTCAAGTCCTTTAGCATAGGGAAGTTGCCTACTTCTAAGTCCAGGAGTTCATATCAAGTCCAATAGTCCACCATGATATCTTTTAGGGATGTTGTTGTTACTAGGTATTTTGAGGTCCTAATACCACAAATAGGACAAAATCATAAGTACACAATATGTACAAATACAAATGATATGGCTCAAGTGAGCAAGGTGAAAATGACTGAAACATAAACATCTTGCATGAAATGTAAATGGCACTGAATGATAAATGTACTTGAATTTAAATTACATTAAGTAAATAACTTGAAAGTAAAGCAATGTTAATAAGAAGTTAGTCAATTTTTAGTGAAGAGTTTTAATTGTTTAAGTTATTCTTTGGAGAACACAACAACCATTCATTCACAAGTATGAATACATGAACCAAGACATCATCCATGAGAAGGGCTCCAACTTGGATAAATCAATAAGTATGCCACTAGCTCTGATGAATGGGAAAAGGTCAAATTTTCCCACAATGCCTTGAAGAATGGGAGACTTACAATCTCACTTACATGAATGATATGCCTTTTGGAACAACTTTAGCTCTATGTTAAACAATCGTAATTGGACTTATGTAGAAGTCACAACTATCTGAGGTCGAGAAATAAAAATATAGGTGTTAGTGATTGTTAGAGAGACGGTATAAAGAACCATACTCCTAAAACATACCACACACAAAAATAAAGTGGGAGAGACCTATCCCAATCAGACTCATGTTGATTCATTTGACACAAGGTCATTGATGAATCAAATAACTATTGATATTTGAGATTTCATTGGTCAATGGATGAGTTGGGAAGAATAGGGATGAAGATGAAGAGGGAAGGGGAGATAGAAACCCAAATTGATCATAGGAGGAATTTCATGTGATTAATACTATCCATTCATTTTGGGGGATGAAATTTACATTTCATCAACCCCCTAAATCCAGGAGTATTGGTCAAACAAAAGTCAAATCAACCATGACCAAGACCAAACAAAAAGTCAAACATCACAAGATCAATTCAATGTCTAAACAATATTTTTAAATAATTAAAAAATTAAAAATCAATTTTAAAATGCATTTTTAAATGGACAAAACCTCAAGTCCCTTCAAAACACCAAATAAATGGGCAAGGGATTTATCCTAGGTCAAACAAGGTCAAAGGACCTTAGACAAAAAATTTAACAATTTTTGGAAAGTCAGAAGTATTTTAAAATATTTAAAAATAAGTCAAAAATCAATTAATTCACAAAAATACCAAAATTAAACCAAAAAATGATTTTAATTCAAAATGTCGAAGAGGAAAATATTTAAAGATTTTTGGTGAAAGTTTCGTATTTTTTGGATTAAGAATGACTTTAATATTAATTAATTAAAATAATTGGATTAAAAGAAAAATCAGAAAATAAAAAGAAATTAGAAAAAATAAGGGCCATCAGATCTCCCTCATTAATTGAGGTGACAGATATGATGGCCACAAGCATGCACTCCATCATGCACCACAGTCAACACGTGTACACGCTTGGTAATCAAAAGCGAAGGCCAGGATTAAAACATTTGAACAAGATCAAATGGTTGGGAAGGCGCCAAAAATGGGATGACCTTCATATCGCAAAAATTGAGCAAGTTATGATTCATGGAAGTTGACCTCCTAACTAGGGCACAAACAAAATGACTTTCCAAGACAAATTAGATCTTTATGACAACATGAAAGTTGTTTGGAATGTCATAAAGAGTAAAGTTTCTTTTAGAATAATTTTCATATGACAACAATTGTAGGAGATAGGGTCTAGAGAACCCCAGTTTTGACTAGTTGACTTTCTCTGGTCAACCTCTTTGAACCAACTTGCAAAATTGAAGTTATATTGCTCTTCGGGGCTCATAGAGAATCATATGTTCTTGAGATGATGTATAATGAAGTATCCCATAATATCTTTGATCAATTGATGAAAAAACTTGTTGAGGAAGTCACACAAGATACCCAGATGAATTAGGGCTTCCAAGGCAAACAAGCTTCAAACTTTTGAGGAATTATTGATCAAATTGACAAATGAAGAACATGGAGATGCATATATGATGCTTATAACCATTTGAACATTTCCTTTATTGATCTCTTGCATTGAGGGTCTCAAACCCTAGTTGTGAACTTGGTGGGGGCACAAATGGACACACACCTACAAAGGTACACATAGACATATTTTTGGTATTTTGGTTAGAAAACAATAAAAAATAAAGTATGATACAATCAAAAGTGCTTGGTGATCTATCCCAATACAAACCCAATGAATGAGGGGTGGGGAGGATACCAAAGTGTGGTCTCAAAGCCAATGCAGATCATGAGATAACATGAGGGATCTTAGGGACAAAATTGAGGTCTTACAATCACGACTAGTGGGTAAATGTTACACTCAGTCTTATAGTGTAGATTATCAAGAGACAATTACCCCAGTAACCAAGCTCAACACTTGGAGGATACTTTTGTTACTAGAAGCAAACCAATATGGCCTCTATTAGAATTTTATGTGAAAATGATTTCCTACACGGAGAGGTTTTAGAAGAAATTTAGTCCTCAAAATACTTCCATTAACTGATGGTAAAAAACAGTCTGCCCTCTGCCGAAGGATTCGTGTCTGAGGGATTGTGTTGTGTTATATTTGCAAATAACCATTCCTAGGGAGATAGCTTAGGATTGCCTTAGGAAATGGGTGACGGTGAAAGGTCTCCTGAAGGGAGGTATCACCACGCCCTTACGTTTTCCTTGCCCATGGGAAGAAGAAACATTGGATAAGACATGTCTTGGATAATGGGAAAGTCAAGATAGTTACTGACTCATGTATCCCTTGGGAATAGGAATTCAACTTTCTACCTTTTGACTGGGTGGATGATGACCTTTTCCAAGAAAGCCCTAGGAATCAAGAATTCCTATAAATAACCCATCTTTCAAGTGGGGAGAGGAACTCATACATGCTTACTACTATCCATTATTACTCAGAGATCACTTCGCTCCTAGTAACCTTAATGACATTAATAAACAACATAAATTTTAGTAAATATTGCTCTATTTACGTCCCGAGATCTACATTAGTCACTATTGCTCAAACCAGGACTAAGACTTGATGTTCAGGCCATAGATTGTCCGATTTGGGACTCTTAACACCCCCTCCCAGGCCCAAGATTTACGTATGGACCCTGGAACTAAATGGTGGGTGGCCCAATGGATCTTAAACCAGACCCTATACCATCTTTAGAAATTGTAGGTTGGGACTAACTCATCCCTACAAAACTGAATTGTAAGGTGAGGATTGTCCCTACTTGAAAACACTTGTAAAGTGAGACTCTTAATATTAAAAAATACATGTAAAGCACAAAAATACATGTAAAGCATAGTAGCAGTATCACTCTACTAAGTTAATATATTTATTATCAAGTTACGAACACAACAATTTGCCTAATTATTAAAATTAAACCTGTGAAACAAAAACCATATCAATTCACATATTCGAACCTAAAAGAAAAAAAATTGATGTAAACATAGCAAAATGGGTGAATAGATGGTCCTAAACTTAAGGAATGCAAAAAACATGCAAAGAAGCTACCACACAGGGACATGTTTGGACACTACACCAACGAAAACAATTACATGCTGGCTGAAAGTAATGAGGATAGGATGCAACCATAACCACCACTTAGCCAAACCCTCCAACCTTCCATCAAACAGATTAGCTTCAATGTCTATCGTTCATCTTCATCTTCATCTTCAGACATGTTGCTCATGTACCTTCCTTCCTTATGTGAAACAATTTAGATTATCAAATGGAAAAAACTATCACTCTACTCATGGAATTATGCACAATTCATACTACTTGAATTGCATTTGCTACCTGTGAACTGTGATGGTTTCCTTCCATAATCTGTAATGATTTTATGTTATCTTCTATCCAAAGATCCGATAATTCTTGACATTGTTCACAAATTCCAAGAACTAGGTTGTTTAGAAGAGATTTATAAGTGCTTTTCACTAAAAATGAATTGTTTAAGTACATTTTTGTTGTAAGATAATTCAATCGTATTTTATGAACTAAACCATATTATTGATTTAGATTAGGCCTTGTCATGTTGACCTCTAACATGAATCCTTCCAACTAAGAATATGAATTGGCACATGATGATGTGGATGGTGAATGTTGCTTGTTGTGTCACAGGTCTGCACTAATTTTTAAGTGAATGAAGCTATGCAAATGATTTAAGCATAATTTCAAAACTCTTGAGAATCTAACTTAACACGTTGCTATCTGCTTTTTCTGTTTATTATCCATAACTAGTTACCTAATCTAACAAAAGTTGAAGCCTTCAGACCCAAATAATTAATATTGCACACGAAAGAAGGAAATTTTTAATAATTTAGAATACATTTAGTATCCATGTTTCTCTAGCTATCAACCACTGAGGGAACACCAGAGAGTGAGAAGTTGCAAGCGCGTATCATATTGCACTACTCTGGGCTTTTAAGTAGAGTATGATGTTTGAATCGAGGACCATATTGTTTCCAAACTACCTAGTTTGATCAAATCAGTGCTTTTCACATTCAAAAATAGTTGAATGAGCGTGCAACATGTCTGGGTTAATTTTTTGCGCCGCGACAATGTAGTATTTGATTCAATGCCCCAAATTCTACAAAGCAACAGTTCATTCCTAGTCTATTTTGCAAAGCATCAATATGTTGACTACTTCTAAATCATCATCGTCGCTATCATCATCATTACTTTTATCAATGATGAAGATTTTTATGATGACAGCAATGGAGATGATTTAATGTCTCAACAGATTTGATGTTTTGCAATATAAATTAATAGAGAACAAACAATTGTTTTGAAGAATTTGGGGCAATAAACCAAGTTCTATGTTTTAAAGAGTGATATAGATGAAGTATGAGATGGATGCAATTCGAAAATCATGTATGATCTAAGTTGCATTTCAAATATTACTTAATTTTTGGACTATTATTTTCTAAGTCAGTTTAAATGAATGCATGTTCAATGAAGGGAGTGAAACAAACAATCTACATACATTATAATAAACTCAACAACAACATATATATCAATAAAACAACAACAACATACCTTTTCCTAAAAAAAATCATGGAATAATCTGAAGTTGATCTACTTTTTGTTGCGAGGAAGAAAAAGTACAAGGCATATAAAACTTCCAAAAATGATTCATACTTCTTCTACTATTTCTCCATAGCAAAACAAAACATTTATGAACCACACCCATAATATGAGTTAACCTATTTTGGAAATATAAACTAGCATTAATATTATAATATAACAAGAAACAACAAAGTATTAGGGAAGTAAATCATGCCACACAAAAAATGCATGTTAACATAAATAAGCAGTACACTCTAAAATAAAAACCACAACATAACTACCATTAACATTGTAACATAATAAGCAACAACAACCAACAGTACATTGTTAACCCCAAAAGGAAGTAAATCATGCAACGACAAAAAGCAAAATGTTAACAACAACTAACAACAACTACCCATAACAAATAAAAAAAATCAACAACACCGACTAACAACAAATCATGTAAAACATAACAAAGTCTTCAATCTTCATGCCTAGTTGAACTCGTGCAATTCTCAAGGTCTTCATCAGATTCAGAGTTAGTTACATTCAGATTCATAAGGTCATTCACAATAGCTTCTACCTTCTTCATCTTTTCAGGGTTAAGATTCCTGAAATGAATCTTCTTATTTCCCGTTCCATCAGAAGGTACAACAACATACAACAACAAAAAACATAAACTATCGAACAAGGAAGAAGTAGAATACCTTTATATATGAAGCGAGAGCTAATGACGAAGAAGAGATAAAATGGGTGCTAGGGTTTCTCTGTGATAGATACGATGATATTGTCAAGAAGCGAGATCTAATTCGCTTATATTATAAATATGTAAACAATTCCACCATGTTTGTATTAAAAAACCGTGATAAATGTAATGAATTTCACAATGGTTCTCACTATCAACCGTGGTGATAGGTATTTCAATTTAATTTATATATTATAGTTATAAGCACAACATCAATTGTAAAGAAAAAGTATAAAATTGTTGGATCTGAGATTCGAAATGTGTCACTCCATAAATGTATAATCACGATTTATTAGTTTGACTGTAATGCAAGGTATTTTCGTAAATATAAATAAAAAATCGCATCCGTAATTGAGGTATTACCATGGTTAACAAACAGACCATTGAAGTTTAGTATGACGAAAGGTCTATTTTGTAGTAGTTATGATCCACGTAAGCCTCATATGGATGCTATAGAGAGGATATTAACATATTTGAAATCCACTCCAACTAAAGGAATATTGTTCTCAAAACAATGGTCACTTGAGGGTAGAAGGCGAAGGTTGCGAGAAACACAAAAAAAAGGGGTTTGAATTGGGTTTCTAAAACAAAAGCTTTTTCAAAACCAACTCCATCAAACAATAACACGAACAAGAAAATTAACAAAGTTATTTTTATACTGGTTTGCTGATAAGGAAGATACCTCCAGTCCACCCTACCAAGGTGATTTTTCCTTCTCAACAAGGACTTAATCCACTATAATCGAAACTGATGACAGACACCATAAATACAAACCGTGTTTGTCTTCTTGAGTCTATTTGACTAAAACCTAGTCACTCAAGGAAACCACTCAAACAACTTTGAGATTTACAAGTTTGTGTTTACAAGTATTGAATCTAAGAAAGCATATTAAAACAAGTTAAATACAATGAATATCTTCACACGATAACGAGCAAAAACTCTTGTGTGTTTATAAAAACTATACACAAAAATAATATGAAGTTCAGCAAAAGTGTGTGTATGAGCATAATTTTAGTGTAGTGAATTAGAAGCTTCTTCCATTCTTCCAAGCCTCCTTTATATAGGAAGTTGAAATATCAATTGGAGGGTAGAATTGGAATAGAAAATTGCAGTTGTCTCTTTGTGCAACGGTTTACATATAGGAGAAAAAATGGTACAATAGTGGAAGGAAGGGTGCTCTTGTACTGTGTACTACTTTTCTGATGTAAAAAACCTTTTGATCTTATCTTCTAATCTTCAGAGAGTTCTGACGAAATGATATTGAAGCATGCTTAGAATGATTAAGAGACTAGTTGACAAAATCTTCAGAACCTCGGTCTTCAAAGTCTTGACACAGTTCCTCAGAATTTGGTCTTCAGAGTCTTCAGATCTTGTTCTTCATAAGCTTCAGAACTTGAGCGGAGAATCTTGAAGGCTGACAATCCTCCAGAGACTATTCAATCAGAGTCATATTCATAAGCTTTAGCACAAACAATCATCAAAACCGTTGTCTAAGAGCTTTCTAGAACTCAACAACCTCTTGTAGAGCACTTGTATCTCTTCAGAGTCAGAGTATGTTGATTCCAGAATTTGATGACGTCATACGTCAGTTCTTCAGAGTCAGAACATGTTAGCAAAAGCTACACACTAGATAAAAACCATTAGTGTAGAAAATTATTCTCTAAGAAACAATGCATTATTATCATTAAAACTAAAGGCCAGATGCATAACCAAATATTTGTAGGATCAAGCGCTTACCACTGCGCTAAAAGCAATTGCTGTTAGTGAGGGTGCAACTTTATTTCCTTATAGTATGAGCCCTCAGGGGCTGCACCTAAAGCGAGGTTTGTAAGCTCCCTCTAAGCGCCATGGGTTGGGACGTTAAGCCCATTCGAATCCCTAAGGGTGACGCTAGATTTATTTATCCAACAATCTCTCCCCCAGTGTCAGCCGGGGGGATTCGAATCCATGACCAAGCTCTAATACCACTTGTAGGATCAAGCGCTTACCACTGCGCTAAAAGCAATTGCTGTTAGTGAGGGTGCAACTTTATTTCCTTATAGTATGAGCCCTCAGGGGCTGCACCTAAAGCGAGGTTTGTAAGCTCCCTCTAAGCGCCATGGGTTGGGATGTTAAGCCCATTCATCTTGTGGCAAGTTATTTTCATGGAAATTATAATTATAATGATGATGTAATATATATTGCTTCCGTATAGATATACTAAATAAAAAGGAAGCAACTATGAATGATTTATCTATTATGAAAGACATTAATTAGTGTTTATTTATCTATTTTACAACCGATTAATTAGTGTTTATTTATCTATATTGAAAGCTTTTATTTTTCTTTTAAAAACAGTTGAATAACCATCGACAGTTATATTGGTACCCATTTCCATACCGTAAAATCAGCACAAGGAGTAATGGATTTTAAAGATGCAAAATACACACATTGTTTTCATATAGAGATATGCATCAGTATCATGAAAAGTTACACAATGTTTATTCCTAAAACTCAAGTATATATGTTATGGTCTTCACTACCTGCATTTCAGCATATTCACGCTCTTAAAAATGAAATAGAGACATAATCAGTTTGCAAATTAAAAAAGAGTATACAATTCTTACAAATGAAATAGAGACATAATCAATTTGCAAATTAAAATTAAATTCATAAAACAAGATCCATATCACCAACTGTCTTCTTAAATTGTCAAATACATGATATAATAATTATGAATTTCTGAAGTTGACAAATCACTTTGTATACATGGTAAAAATCCTAATAACCATAGCAATATACCTCCGGGTGAAAATAAAAAGAGAAAAAAAAACTAGTTACTTGATCCTCCAATCGAAAGAAGGCTTTCCTTGTAAAGTCCGGTATAACAACAATAATCTTCTCCTTAACCAACCAATAAGATGCACCATTCATGTACAATTCCTCCCCATTAAATGGGTTACCAACACACCATTGAGCCATATCATCCATGTGGAGTATCTTCCAAGAATTATTTCTTAGACTATATATCTCAAAAAAGGAGAAATACATTATACCTTGTGGTGGAGGAGAATCAGGATCATAGTCATTACAGCTATCAAATGTTACATATTGAATCACCTTAAAGTCATCTCTTACTTGGTCATAACCAAACCCATGAAAGTCATGAAACACGCCAAGGCGAGGGTGTTTTGGTACAAGCTCATCGGGGCTAGGAGGAATGACAACGAATTCTTCGATAGCTGGGTTCCACAATACATATTTGACCTTATTAGAACCTCCCTTTACATTCTTTGTCCCGATACAAAAAACACCGCTAACACTTGTTTTTCCCAAAATATTAAGATAAAAGTCATCCTCTTGAAATGGAGGTGGCAAAATTAATTTGATTCTACTATCAAGCAAATGCAATTCAGGATGGTAACGATTAGCACAATCACGTTTAAATATGAGGAGATATGTACGATGATCCTCGGAATTGCTATGAGATATGAAATGGTTGCGGAACATATTGATGAAATGAGAATTTTCAAATAAAATGGACCATGATTTGCGTACGCAACCAAAACGCTTCAATGATTTAACGGGGAGTTTCGAAAGAACATGGAAGGCAACATCATCGTCAATATACTTTCTGCTAACCTTTGAATCAGACCACTTGTTGAATGGCAGTGATAGCTTCTGCTGATAATCCATGAACGAGTTGAACGGTGATGATTTCTTATGTTGATAATCCGTGGTCGAGTTTAACGGCGGTGATTACTTCTACAAATAATCTGTGGTCAAGTTGAACGACGGTGATTGCTTCTGCAAATAATCCATGGTCGAGTTGAACGGTGGTGATAGCTTCGGCTGATTCCGCTTACAAAGAGAGGAAATTTCTTCAATTCATCGATACCGTTGTTGCTTGTGTTTTCTTCTTGTGTTGTATATATATATATTATTATATATATATATATATATATATATATATATATATTATATATATATATATATATATATATATATATATATAATAAATTTACTCAAATGACCTATTTTTTCAAAAATTCTCAAAAGCCAATTTTTTTAGTAATTTGCTTTTGAATACAATTATTTTTATGTTTAATGATTCTATGAATACAACAACTCTTTTTTTTGAAAATTTGGAGCCCGGTTAATTTAACTTTTAAATATTATTATTATAATGAAATAAAATTTTATGGAAAAATAATTAAAAAAAATTCATAAAAGATTTAAATGTAAATTAAGTTCAAATAGTTTTTAAAATGCTAATTTAAATATTTTCTTATTTTATTAAAACTTATTTTGGATTTTAATATTTTTTTAAAATTATTTAATTTTGAAGTCATTTCAAATCATTTTTCATAAATATCATTTTTGAGATACAATTTTTAGTCTAAATTGTAATTAAGATTATATTTTAATTTTTAATAACGTATGTCTATATTATAATATATCAAAACTAGTCTTTAAATTTAGAAAAAATAAATATAAATAAAATTTATAATATTTTGAAAATCAATTTCATAAAATTTATTTTTGAAAATACAAAAAAATAAAAATAATTAGAGCTAAAACAGACCCTTCATTTGATTTAGATTTTGTGAAAAATCATTCTAAAATGTAAATCAAACTGAATATTATTCATTGATTCTGATTTTTTATCTTTAAATTTTAATTAAATGAATTAATATTCAAACTAAATAAACTCATTGTACCTCTATTATAGTAAGTATATATTTAAATTAATTTTGGTAAAAACAAATCAACAACCTGATTATAAAAATTATTTTTAAGGAAAAAGAGCAAATATTTTTTAATAAAAGATAATGAGTTTAGTGGATGCCCACGGTCTATATATATTTTATAAAATTAATTTTTTAATTGTAATTTTTAATATAAACTTTTGCCTTAAGAACACAAGTTAGCATTAATTTTTTTTATATAATCTCTCAATAAAAAATCACTAATCTATTAAATTATTTAATTTTGTTATAAATAATAACATAATTTGATGAGATCCGCACCTTGTCATTGAATAATGGTATAAAATTATTTTTTATTATGAGTAATTATATATATATATATATTATATATATATATATATATATATATTATATATATATATATATATATTAGAATTATTTTTTAGAATTTCCAGTGATACGTAGGAAATTTTGAAATTGGCGGTAATTAACTAATTTTTTGCTTTTTTTTTTCATTTTGCAGTGAAGTTTAAGGGAAAAGACCACACCATTGCAGGCATGCCCACAGATAGAGAGACATCCCAGACTAGGGCTGCTGAGGCAGAGTCTTTTCATTTACGGGTTAGACGAGTAGTTTTAACCGGTTCACATTGGAAATGGTTGGCTGAGTAGGGGCAGATATGTGCATCCCGTAGCACCCGATAACGAGAGAAGTGGGGTCATTCAGAAGCTGGAACTCTATTGGAGGTGTAACACCACTGAAGTACACTTCTTCCTTAATCAAAAATTGACGAAGGGACATTTTGAGATGTTTTTCTCAACAACAAATGACCTTTATTTATACAACTTTAAATTCATTCTTGACAATACAAAACGGTCGGTATAATCATAGTCGTCCAAAACTGTCTTCAAAATCGTAACCGTTGGAAATCTTATAAAATTGCACTAATGGAAATTTCATATTGGTTGAAATTTTCGGTATAACATAATACTTTTTAAAAATATCTGTAAAAATTTCAAGCGTACCGAATTTTTTTGAAATTTCTAGCATTAATTCATACCCGAAATTCTGAATACACTACTAGTTAATTGTACCAGAATTTTGAAATCAGTTTCGAAAATTTTGTATGCAAATTTAATTCAAATTTTGAGCATGGGAACTTTTAAAATTATGAAATTAAGTGGGATTCCAGGTATAAAAGAGTGGATGACATGTTAAATCCTCCTTCCTTTGTCATAAAGGTAAGGCATAACTGCCCATTAACTCTACAACATTGACCAAAACGAGCGTATATAAACACTTCTCGCCTAAAAAAAATGGGACTCTAAATCATCATACATATCTTTTAAAACCCTAAAGAGTATCACATTCACAACAACCATAATACACGACTGGCATAACAGTCTTATTGCTATCAAGCATCGTCAGTCACTAGTGTAGCGGTAAAATTTTTGAGTTTAAGTTATTGATTAACTTAACACATAAAGCAAGAGTCGTCATCGCACATTTATTATTTCCAAAAGAAAAAGGGAAAAAGTACGAACAAAACCCAAAGAAAATTAAAATAAAAAACTAATAAAAGAGATAAGGGTCCGAGGGTTAGTTATGCAAAGCGAATGTATGAGCATCCTAAACATCTATGGTACTCCATGGGAACATCTTTGAAAATAATCACATTTTAGTTTTTAAAAAGGTGTTGTTTGAAAAATATTGGAGGGATGGGAAAAGAAATAGTTTTCTTAATTTTTGTGTTTGCCAAGACTTTTGAAGTCTCATGCCTACGTACCAACAAAGTGTAATGGAGGATCAAAACCTCATAGTTCATGGTAAAAGTAACAAAGATGTTTGTTTTCATTCATTTTACTGAAAAGATATTTTGTCATTTTAATGAGAATACTCAACTAGTCATCCACAAGTATGAGAACTTTGCATCAACATGAGAAGAGCTCTAACTTGGATAGAGATCCATAAGTATGCCAATAACTCTCTTAGATGGAAAAGAATTATCGTCAATACTATGGGGATAGGAGAATTATATCTCAACTATGGAAATGACTCATGTCTAAACATCAAAGTTTTAAAATGAAAAGTGCACAAATGGGCACAAAATAATTTGAATTAGTTATACATTTTCTTAAGTATTTTGAAATTTGTTTGAACATGCTTAAGATGGATTAACTTTTATTAGAAAAAATGTATTGAAAATCACTTGACAAAGGTCAAGGTTTATTAAGAAAGTGGTTCAAGTTTGAAAACAAGTAGATTTTGAAAAGAGGGAGAATATTTGAAAATTAAAGAAAGATGGGAGAAGAAGAGACTATCCTAGAGCATAAAATAAAATCTAAGGAGGAAAGATCTAACCAAGAAATAGCAAGTTTTATGATATAAGTCAAGCAGGAATTCCCTCCTTTGGATTAAGCCTCAAGCAAGTCAAATAAGTAAAGAATAATTAATGTATCAGATGAAATCAAAATAACCAAGTCAAGTCTTCACAGAGAAATCCAAAGTCAAAGGTATCAGGTGAATCCCAAGGTCTCACATCACAATCTCCCAAAGCAAAGGTCAAATTCCTAACTCTAAGTCCATAACTCCATAACAATTCTAAGGATAGTAACCTCTAGTCCATAAAATCAAGAGAACCAATTTTTTTAGGGGTTTTCATTTTTATTAGTGTCTTCAAGAGAAAAGGAAGTCCAAATGGATAAAGGAAAAAGAGCATAAACATAAACAAAGGTCCAAGTGGACAAAGGGCAAATATGATATGGGCTAAAAAAAAGCATAAAGTAAATAGCAAGAAATAAAGAGCATAAGATAAATGACTTTAAAGTAAAGTTAAAAGGTTAGTAAATGATATTAGTAATCAAAAAGGGAATTGCAATTGGTCATATTTTGGAGAACACTTAACCATCCACTCACAAGCATGAAAACATGGGCCTTTATATCATATATTAGAAGGACTCTAACTTGGATAAAATCAACAAGTATGCCCCTAGCTTTGATAAATGAAAACGAAGCAATATTTTCACACAATAGCTTAAAGAGTATGAGACTTACAATCTCAATGATCCGCTGTCGGGCGCGGATCAAAAACGAGTATTTTTGACAAAACGTAGTTAACGACAAATTGACTCGGATTATCGTTCTCACAAGGATTCTTGAATGAATTAACCAATGATAGTAACGATTAATGGGGTTTTGGTTGGTTTAGGATTCAATTAAAAAAATAGATTAAAATAAGTGATTATTGAAATAAGCTGTAGCAACAATTTACTGATTCAGTCTTTGCCTATCATCGACTATCGTAATTCCAACCGCAGATTAACTATTCCTATTCGATTATAATATCAACTGACAAGCGCAATTGATAGTATAAGTTGTATGTTCCTATTATCCGAATTAAGCAAACGGGATTAAGTTTCATGAATTAAGCAAACATGAATTAAACGGACTCGATAACGAATTAAGCAAACGAAATCGTGACTTTAGTTAGGATCACACAATCAATCGGATTAAATCAATATAGCATATGTAAATCGGATTAAGAAAACAAAATACATATATTAATATTGAAAGGAATAAAAAACCTGAATAAGAATTACTAAAATCTCAAGGTATCGAAACCCGAATACAACAAATTGTTTGGATCGATTAGTTCTTCATGAGAATTCTTGCCAAAGCTTTCAAGTCTTTCGTGAATAGCGATCCTGCTAATATTATGCGGCTGCTAGGTATATGGAAAACAAGGAATTTGGTTTACAACCCAACTGGATCGAAAACATAACCCAAGCCCAAAACTAATGACCCAAAACTTAAATAAAACTAATGCTGCAACTTCAACGAATTTTCTGGCCCTCCTACATTCTGATTCAGCTCTCGACTTATGAACAAAAGTTGTAGACATTTTTCTTAGCTTTCCATCGAATGGTAGCACGTCTCTATCCGATACTCCTAGCTCAAGATATGATTTTTCTCGCGAAAGCTGCTAATGCTGAAAATTAAATACGAAAATTAAATAAGTGCAAAAATAACATAAATTATGAAAACACATTAAAACATAAAAATAATCAAAGCAAACCGAAGAAATGCTTAAATAAAAACATGGAAGAACGTGCATCAAAATGCACTGATCACCCAATTATGAAAATGACTTACTTTCGAGACATATTTAGCTCGATGTTAAGCAATCATAATTGGACCTATGTAGAAGTTACAACTATCTAAGGTCGGTCAATAATAATTTTTGTGTTAATACATACTATAGAAATGATATGTAAATCATTCTCCTAAACATATGCCACATAAAAAGAAAAAAATAGAAATGATCAAGCACAAGGCTAGGAGGATGGTCCAATACTTCAATTCATACTTATATAATGAATAAAATCAGTGATATGATTTGTCCCTTCTAAGTTAGGTGATCCTCATCCGGTCATTTAGCCCAACGGTACGAACTCTTAAAAATTCAGTTGATACTTAAGCAAAATTTGCTAAGTTAGTGCGAAAAAATTGAAAAATAGATCATAGTCACTAACAGGTTCACCTGCCTTGAATGTGTATGGATAGCATACTTAATGTGATTGCGCTAGAATGAAAAAGAGGTTGAAAAAATAGCAAAGAATATATATATTTATTTTTTCTTGAGATCATACACTTATTTGCATCGGCTTCTATAAGACCTCAATTTTGACCCTAAGATCCCTCATGCTATCTCATCATATGCATTGACATTGGGATCACACATTTGCATTCTCCTTACCCCTCATTCATTGGGTTTGCATTGGGAGAGTTTACCAAGCACTTTTGATTTTATCATTCTTTGTTCATTATTAACTAACCAAAATACCAAAAATATGTCAATGAATAGTTTGTTGCTTTTGTAGGTAGTGTGCGTGTTCACCCATGCTCTATCAAGCTCACATCTAGGGTTTGAGACCCTTAATTCAAGGAGTTCAATCAATAAATGGTTCACATTGACTCTAGACATCATATATGGATCCCCGTGATCTTCACATGTCATTTTGATCAAGAATTCACCAAGAGTTTGCGATTGTTTGCCTTGGAAACCCTAATTCATCTGGGTATCTTATGTGACTTCTTCAACAAGTTTCTTCAACAATTGATCAAATATTTCAAGGGATACTTCACATCACATCATCCTACACATATATGATCCTCCATGAGTTCCAAAAGTCAAGAGAATGTCAACCTAGAAAGATGGTTCATCTAAAGCTATGCCACATAAAAAGAAAAAAAATAGAAATGATCAAGCAAAAAGGCTAGGAGGATGGTCCATTACTTCAAGTCATACTTATTTTAATACCCTAATTTTGACCCTAAGATCCCTCATTACATCATGTTATTGCACAAGTGCATTGCCTCAAGGGTCATAGCATGTTTGGCTCCTTAACCCTAGGGTTGGGACTTGTTTGAGTGTTTTGAGACCACGAAGCATGCTTGTATTGTATATTATTGCTTTTCTTATTTGATTAATAACCAAAAGCACAAAAATATGTCACTAACTCTTTTTGTTTTGAAGCTCAAGTGATCATGTGCTCCACAATGCTCCTAGGAGGTTCCTAAGCCCAATGCAATGGCTAGATGAAGATGAGGAAGAAGCATGACAATGGTCCACAAATTTCCTAATCATCATATATGTCTCCCAAGTATATGAATTTTCCAATTTGATCAAGATAACCCAAAGGGCTTGAAGATTGTTTCCCAAGGAAACCCTAATTCCACTGTGCTTTGATTGTGCCTTGCCCATGAAGCAATCTGAACCTCTGATCAAATTTAATCAAATTAAGTTCTTTCATTCACCATTTTATGCATATATGAGCCTATTTTAGGTCTCTCAATCATTTATTCATCAAGATTGGAGGTTTGACTTCGAAAAGTTGACCAGTCAAGTCATCTGACTAAGCTGAGGTTCAGTGAGCTATACGATTTGATTTGTTTGTCAAATGAAGATGACCCCAAGAGAAAAAATGTTCCTAAGAACCATATTAACAACTTTCATGTTCATAAAAAAATCCATTTTAAGCTTGGAATGTCATCATTAATTTCAAAATATTATAGGTCATTTTGACTGAAACCCTAATTTTGGGTCAACTTACCAAGGGCATAACTTCCTTAATTTTTATGATTTAGAGGTGAGACCAAAGTAATTGAAAATATAGAGATGTATACTTCAAATGTTATGTTGGAAAAAATTTCATAATCCTAAAATAAATACATGTGATAATGAAAAACATTATAGGTCATCTTGGACCTAACTCATTGAATTTGAAAAAGTACCCAACTTCAAATGCCCATAACATTGTCATAGAAAATCCAAATGATGAAAACTTTGAGTCTAAGTTGACTAACTTGAAAATATCTACAACTTTAAAGATGGCAATTGTTTCATTTGAATCTTGTATCATGAGCACAGAGGGGCTTGATTAAGCTTACTTTTGGGTGACTTTTTCAAAATGATTTGAATATGTTTTACACTTGAATTTTCTAGGCCATTTTTTGATCAATTTGCACATGCCAAATGATTTTTTGCCCAAAATGACTTTTGTTCCTTATTTCAAGTGCTTTCCAACCATTATTCACAATAGTTCTTGGGGTCTACCATTTGGGAGATTCGAATTTCTTTTCATTATGTGCATTTTTGATATTTTATGATTAAACTTGGTATGCAAGCATTTCCCACTTCATGTGCACGTCCAAATGCCTTCTATGTGAACTCAGCAAGTTGCTTCAGCCATCCATGGGCCTTCCACCCGTCCACAAAGGCCCATGCACTCAAATTTTTAATTCTCATGCACACGAGCAAAGTGTGAACTCAGCCACATTCAACTATAAATAAACACCTCATGAGATTCATTTCACAACCTTTTGGGAGATCCCATATGCTGCTGTACTAAAACCATAACCCTCACCAAAGGAATCACTCATAATTTTTCAAATTTTTGAGCTTGAAATTCAGCAACATTAGCTGAGTTTTAAAGCCAGATTCCTTAGCCAATCATCTTTCATACATCCAGGGATCAAAGAGGAGCAAAGATCTTGGAGAATTCGTGGCCAGAAGTTCATCAATTCAAAGGTATAAACTCAAACTTTTTGGATCTGAAACTCCTAATTCAATGTAGCTTTCTTGTGCTTTGTGGTTCTCTGAAGTCCTCATACTTGAGGCAAGCTTTTGATGCATTCGATTTGCCATTTCATGAACAATCTGTGTGGACACCATGATTTTCTCCTTCATCTTTCTCTTAATATAGGAACATTGAAAGAAATCCATTGGTACAGTGATGATCTACATCACATGAGCTTCATTTCCATATCCTTGTTTCATATTTTTGTTAAGATTTGTTTTCTGCAACTTTTGGCCGGAGTTTGTGAGTCTGGCCGGAGAAGATGGTGGTTTCCACCACCACCACCACCACGTGTGCATGCTTATGACCATTGGATCTCCCTTCCACGATCTAATCTCACGCGTCCGTTTCAATTACTTTATTTAATTCGTTTTATGGCGCGTTTGATTGAAGCCTACCGTGTATCCTCAGATATAGACCATGCATTAGTGCCACGTCAATTAATGAAGTGGATCTAATGGCTCTACATTTTTCCCTTATTTCATTTTTCTTTTTATTTTCTGTTAATTCATTTAATTTTCATTAATTCATTAAAAATTCATTTGAAGTCAGAAAAATTTGAGACCAATTCAGAGAAATTATATGCTAGTTTCACCAAGACGGGATGAAATTAGTCAACAAAGTCTCACTAGGGTTCCTCTTCCAAAACATCTTTTTCTAACATGTCAACGCCAGTAAATTCTTTTGTTTCTCTTTCTTTAGAGGAATTGGTTGTCATGAGTGTCTGGTTATTTTTTAACATGAAGTTCTTCAATTGCACACGTGACGAACTTTGCTTCAACATTTCAACATTTTTTTCTTCATTTTGATCTTTTTCTTCTTGGGCTTCGTTGTCATTATCCTTAGTTGCTTCTTTTATGAGCCCATCAATGATATGATACTCTTTCACCTCATCAATAATATGATACTCTTTCACCTCCTCAATTTCCTAAACTTAGGACACTATTGGCTGACATGATCAGAAATGACACTTGGTGTAGGTCTCTCCTTACTAAACTTTTATAACTTTTTAGATGGAATGGACGCTTCACGGTGAAGATGCAGTATATCACAACACTTATTTTTTTTAATATTTTTTATTTTAAAACGTGGCATGATGTTTTGATTTAATTTTCGGAATGTTCTAATCATTGAGACGATTAATTTTCTAACATAGTGTTAGAATAAAACAAAAAAAAAACGAATTTTTATTTAATTCCCATCATTAGAGTGTCCAAACTTTAGTATGTTTAAGTGTTGATTTGCATCATTGTGATTTAACATAACACATTTCAATTATACTGAGAGAAATATGTATATAAGATGTATGTGAGTAATGCGGGTAGCTAGAGATTAAAATAAAGAAAGAGGTAAAGTTATTGGTACATATGCATATGAAAATAATTGAAATGTCTGAATATAAAAGTAATAAGAAAACAAGGGTGGTGGTTCCATTGTATGTTGTCTACCTTTGTTGTACAAGTGGTTTATTTCGCACTTGCCTCAGACGCTTGCCTTCAAGGAGAACAAGGGATGTCTACGGTGGTCCACGAGACTTATGTCTCTCACTAATGATGATATCTCTTGGTATAATTGTGTTTATGATGGCATTAAAATTATTGACTCTTGTGGTGAGTTCTCCAATGTACCTCTTCTTGGTACATGTGCCTAACAATTTTATTATACATGGTTTATGGCCTTCCAACCACTTGGATCCTTAACCAGAAAGTTGCAGGACCAGAGACAATCAGGGACAAATTTTGAATATGAAAACGGTGATGAGTTTGTTTGTTTATCATTAATTTTGTTTTATATTACATGTATCAATAACATGAACTTTTATTTATTTTTGACAGATTCCAGAAGATTTACAAAGTAAGCTCAAGAAATCATGGACAAGTTCAATAGGAGATAATGAAATGTTTTGGAAATATGAATGGTCGAAGCATGGAACATGTTACTACGATGGGAAGAAGCATAGGAAATTTACATACTTCAATACAACATACAACTTTTGGAGTGGATTTAACCTTTTTAATACACTCAAGGCAGAAGGGATTGTCCCTGTTACAGGAGGCAAGCAGTACACTACAGAGGCTGTAACAAAATCCATCAAAAAAACATGGGGATGAGGCTAGTGCCACTATTGGAGGAGAAGGAGATGACAAAGATATTTTTGAAGACTTTGAGCTCTTTCTATTATGAGCGTATGATTGCTATTGCTCCCTCAGACTTTACTGAAATGGTAAATATAGAGATGAGGCTAGAAGAGGGAGTTCGTGAAGGACGTCTGTCCCGTGATGATAATTCTTCGGCAAAGAAATATGGAGGATTTGCCAGAAAGAAGGAAGGAGAGACTCATGTTGTTTCTTCCCATAGTAAAAGAAGGCCCTCTGTGAGGAGGAAGGAAGTTCGACCAGTCGTCAACCAACACCAGGTGGCTCATATAGCACCTGTTTTTAGAGAAGCTCAACAACCAAAAAAACAATCTCGTCATCAACAACAGGCTTACCAGCCCCGTGGCAACAATAACAACAACAACACCAGCAATTATGAGAGGAAAAGGGTGACTTTTGACCCGATGCCTATGACTTACGCTAAACTGTACCCTTCCTTGATTGATAGGAAGTTGGTAACTCCATGTGATCCTCCTATTGTTCCATCCAATCCTCAATGGTGGTACAAGCCTGAACTTCATTGTGTGTATCATTCCGGTGCGCCCGGACATGGTATGGAGAACTGCTTTCCGTTGAAGATGAAGGTACAAGACCTCGTGAGGATTGGGATACTATCCTTTGAGGATATAAGCCCTAATGTTAAGAAGAACCCATTGCTCGAGCATAGGAAGGCGGCTGTCAACGTGGTCCAAGGTTGCCCTGGCAAGTATAAGGTCCTTTATGTGAATGATATAAAGCAGTCCCTAGTGGAAATGCATAGACTATTGTGTGAGTACAGTCAATATGAGCACGATCACGATAGGTGCCATGTGTGTACTGTCAATGAAAGAGGATGACGCAAGATAAGAAGGGACATCCAAGAGATGCTAGACCAAGGGATGATCGAGATACTTCAAAATCGTGATGAGGATGAAGTTGATGTTATTACCCCTATTATCAATATTCATGATCCTGTTGTCATCAAGTATGATGGCAACAAAAGGAAGGTGGTGCCAAATCTTGTGATAAAGCCAGCGGGCCCTGTCCCATATGTGTCAGATAAAACGGTCCCGTACCGTTACAATGTTGTTATGCTTGAAGATGTGAAGGAGGTGCCGTTTCCCTCAACCTTTGTTGTAAGCATATTCGATGTTAGTGGAGTGACCCGTAGTGGTCGTGTTTTCTCGGCTCAGCCGAAAGCCCACGAAAACGTCGTGAAGAGGGATGTTGTCATCGTGCAGCCCTGGTAGCGACACACATCATAAAGGAGGCAATAACGCAAATAAAGCTTCACACACAAATACATACATCAATTCAAAAACATGTATCCACATGAACATGCATAACATAACATAAGATTTGTGACTGCTCATAGAAGTCTGATCCCTAACTATACCAATGCAATACGTCAGGTCAAAAACACTTATTGGCCTTCCTCAATTAATGACCCGCTAAACAGAGCCTTTTTAACAAAGGACCTCCCCAAACAGTTTAACATATCCAGTAAATAAATCATCTCGCATGGTCGTTATCAACTAGTAAGCAGGTGTTCATCTCTCACATCCCCGACTTAGTAACCTATCCAGCACATGGGATACTTTCCATCAATTATTACATATGATTCTATCAAACAACGATCGGAGGATCATCAGAGTCCTACCCTATTTCCATAACATGATCGGATGATCATAGGTATCGTACGCAAGTTTCACCTGAATGGGATGAAACTGATCAAAGGGGTTCTATCAGAGTTTCATCAAGCAACGATGGTGGATCATCAGAGTCCTACCCGATTCCAATAGTATGATCGGATGATCATAGAAATCATATGCAAGTTTCACTCGGATAGGCGGAAACTAATCAAAGGGGTTCTACGAGGGTTTTATCAAGCAATGATCAGATGATCAGAGAAATTATATGCTAGTTTCACCAGGACGGGATGAAATTAGTCAAGAAAGTCTCACTAGGGTTCCTCTTCCAAAACATCTTTTTCTGACATGTCAACGCCAATAAATTCTTTTGTTTCTCTTTCTTTAGGGGAATTGGTTGTCATGAGTGTCTGATTATTTTTTAACATGATGTTCTTCTATTGCACACGTGACGAACTTTGTTTCAACATTTCAACATTTTTTTCTTCATTTTGATCTTTTTCTTCTTGCGCTTCGTCGTCATTATCCTTAGTTGCTTCTTTTATGAGCCCATCAATGATATGATACTCTTTCACCTCCTCAATTTCCTAAACTTAGGACACTACTGGGTGACATCGTCAGAAATGACACTTGGCGTAGGTCTCTCCTTACTAAATTTTATAACTTTTTAGATGGATTGAACGCTTCAAGGTGAAGATGCAGTATATCACAACACTTAATTTTTTTAATATTTTTTATTTTAAAACGTGGCATGATGTTTTGATATAATTTTCTGAATGTTCAAATCATTGAGATGATTAATTTTCTAACATAGTGTTAGAATAAACAAAAAAAGATGAATTTTTATTTAATTCCCATCATTAGAGTGTCCAAACTTTAGTATGTTTAAGTGTTGATTTGCATCATTGTGATTTAACATAACACATTTCAATTATACTGAGAGAAAGAGGTAAAGTTATTGGTACATATGCATATGAAAATAATTGAAATGTCTGAATAGAAAAGTAATTAAGAAAAATGGTATTTGAAAATAATTGAGATGTTCATAAATCATTAGAGATCATCGCAACTATATTCCTAAATTGTAACCAATTATGAAAAATAAGAAGCAAATTTACGTCATTTTGTATGAGAGAATTAAATTAATTAATTTAAAGTAGTAAAGTGTATAAAAGAAGCATTTCACGAAATAATAAATTATTAATAATAATAATAGTAATAGTGATAGAAAAAATAAGAAAACAAAATAGTTGATGGAAAAGGTCAAAATAAATGCTGGATTAAAACAAAAGAAAATATAAAAATAATGTGTTTCATTAAAGTTGCATTTTTCTATTTTTTTATAACTTGGTTTTTTTAGAAAAGAATTAATTGACAAGTAGATGAATTAAAGTAGGAGCCAATTGGAGTTAGAATTGTTGTTTATTCCGATAATATATTTACTTACTATTTTCTAAGTATGCGTGTAGTGTGTCTAGTGTGGTTTAAAATGGAAAGGAGATATTAGTTGAGTTATAAATAAGAGAGAAATTTGATGTAAAAATATTCATTTTAGTGAAAATGGCTTTATCATCATCAGTAATGAGTGTAGTAATAGTCTTAATAGGCATTGCATTTTCACTTAATATGTGTGTAGGAACTTATGACTATCTGTCGTTGAGTCTTCAATGACAACCCGGATACTGCAGGAGGACCGATATTAAAATTAAATGTCAAAACAGTCTAACAGTGCCTAACAATTTTATTATACATGGTTTATGGCCTTCCAACCACTTGGATCCTCAGCCAGAATATTGCTGGACTGGAGACAAGCAGGCACAAACTTTGAATACGAAAACGGTGATGGGTTTGTTTGTTTATTGTTAATTTTGTTTTACATTACATGTATCAATAACATGAACTTTTATTTTTTTTGACAGATTCCAAAAGATTTACAAACTAAGCTCAAGATATCATGGACAAGTGCAATAGGAGATAATGAAATGTTCTGGAAATATGAATGGTCGAAGCATGGAACATGTTACTACGATGGGAAGAAGCATAGGCAATTTACATACTTCAATACAGCATACAAGTTTTGGAATGGATTTAACCTTTTTAATACACTCAAGGCAGAAGGGATTGTCCCTGTTTCAGGATTAGGCAAGCAGTACACTACAGAGGCTGCAACAAAAGCCATCAAAAAGCACTACACCAAAGACACTGTTACATTCACTCCTCGATTCATGTGTTCTAATTCTCCACCAAATGAGTTATATGAAATTATTATGTGTTTGGATCATGACGGAATGAGTGCCATCAACTGTACAATGCCTTCATCTTGTGGCAACTTATTTTTATGGAAATTATAATTATAATTATAATGATGATGTAATATATATATTGCTTCCGTATAGATATACTAAATAAAAAGGAAGCAACTATGTATTATGAGTGTTTATTTATCTATTATGCAAGAGATTAATTAGTGTTTATTTATCCATTATGCTGTCTCAATGTATATTTTACAACCATGATAATTCTTGATGCATCTGTGCTTGAAGATTGATCCAGAGGCTATATTGAAAGCTTTTTTTTTTTCTTTTAAAATTAGGACAACTAATAATATATTCAACTCAATTTTAATAGTATTTGGATTAATAATACTGATATACTTATGTTGCATAACAGCAATGATGATTAAAACCTCTAACCAGGACTAGGAGTTGATGTTTTCAAACAATAATTCTGATTCTTTGGACACTTTAGTCACTCTTACTCTATTTACAGACCTTCTTTTAGATGAATGGTTCAAAACTCTCATAACTTTTGCACAATACTTGCTTCTAATATTATTCCAATAAGAATATCCAGTCCAAATACTTCAATTTTACTGTCAATTTTTAGTTTATCACAGAGAATATCATTTCTATTTTGGCCAAACCAAAAAACTTATACATCACTCATAACAACTATTAAAATAGTTTAACTATTTAAGATTAGTGGATATATATATATATATATATATATATATATATATATATATATATATATATATATATATATATATATATATATATATATATATATATATCTTATGCATCGCTCGATGCGTGCTACATAACAACTATTGTCAGGCATTTCCGCACCACCCTTGTTGAGGGTTGTCACTTCACTTTTCTGTTAAATTCATCCACCATCCTCATCTATAACCATCTAGCCGCTGCCAATGCAACTCTCGATTCGTCACTTCACTTCTCTGTTAAACTCATCCACCATCGTCATCTATAATCATCTAGCCACTGTCAATACAACTCTCGATTCATCACTTCACTTCTCTGTTAAACTCATCCACCATCGTCATCTATAACCATCTAGCCACTGCCAATGCTAGGGAATTTAGGTGTTGATGAAGATATGCAAATCATATATCAAAACATTCTCTCAAGTGTTATGCTAGGGAATATGAACATTATCAAGAAGAAAGATGTGATTCACACCTATCATACATCAGGATTAGGAATGACATCACTTAATACATTCATGAATACATAAAGTTTGTTAGAGAAGAGACGGGAGTAACACTGACGATGTAGGACATTCCTTAAGCTCCTGAAGGTAGTGTTTACAAGCCTTTAAGAAAGAGGAAACAAATTTCTTATGAATCTGAAAAGGTAGTTCATAAACCACATAAGAAGAATGTTCCACAACTGACAGAGGTTCAGAAGGAGGTTCAATAAGTGTTTTTCACAATTATCTTGATGCCTACCAAGATTAAGAGTGGAGCTACTGGCAATTCTCCTCAGAAAACAACCACTTTTGAACTGCTTGTTAATAAGAAGAAGTTGAGGAAGATTGTGCTACCATTTGTTGATGATGAAGAAGTAGAGGATGAATAACCTTTCCTTAAGAGAACAAAGGTTGTGTATAATGATGCTCAGAACATTCATGATAACATGAAACTATATCACATTTTTAGACTTGATTTAATCAAATTATATCGTTATTTGATTCAATTTATTTTATATTATTCGATATTACTCGGTATTTTCTTATTATTTATTTCAGGTATCATTATTTAAAGCACATGTGAAAAAGAAAGAAAAGGGGTGCAAAAAGAAGATTTTCTAGAAAAGCAGCAAGCTGAAGCACCAAAGCCCAGCCCACGTTTGGAACAAAAAAATTGTTGTCACGACCGCAACAAGCATGTGCCGATCGCCACGTCCTAAGACCTAGTGTTACGACCGTAACACATAGTGTGACGGATGTCACACATTCCACTCCTATATTTTGGGCTTTACGTGCGTGACTGAGTTGACAGTTTCTCCTAAATTCTCTCCAGCTCGTGCTCTTTGAGATTACGCTGCTCCATCACAGGATGAGCCGCATTCAAGTATTGTTCCACCCGCAATCAAAGCGAACAACTTCGAACTTAAACCTTCGCTGTTGCAGGCAGTGCAACAGAATCAATTTTCTGGAAATCCTACCGAGGATCCAAACCTTCATTTATCCGTATTTGTCCAATACGCTGACACTGTTATAGCTAATGGTGTCACTTCAGAGGCAATTCGACTTTGTCTCTTTCCTTTCTCGTTAAGAGATAAAGCTAGAAGATGGCTTCAGTCTCTTCCTTCCAACTCAGTCACCACATGGAATGAGTTGAAGAAAGTCTTTCTTGCCCGATATTTTCCTCCAAGCAAAACAGCTATGTTGAGAGCCCAGATAAATGGATTTAAGCAAAAAGATAACGAATCTCTTTTCGAAGCATGGGAAAGATACAAGGACATGATGAGACTTTGCCCACACGATGGTTTAGAGGACTGGTTAGTAATTCACACCTTCTACAATGGTCTCTTGTACAACACAAGGTTAACAATAGACGCCGTCGCCGGTGGTGCGCTTATGGATAAACCTTACACCGACGCTTATCAACTTATCGAGAGCATAGCCCAAAATCATTATCAGTGGGGAAGCGACCGAACAGTGGTAGAAAAACCTCAAACAAAAGGTGGCATGTACGAGATAAGTAGCCTTGATCATGTTAATGCAAAAGTGGATGCTCTTGCCCAGAAAATTGAAAGTTTAAATGTATCACCTCCAGCCACCGTGGTTGCCGTAACTCAAAATTGCGAGGTCTGTGGAATTCAAGGTCACACTCCTACAGATTGTCAACTCCTAACAGGAATTCAAACAGATCAGGTGAACTATGCTCAAGGAAATCCTTACTCGAATACCTATAACTCAAACTGGAAGAACCATCCCAATTTCTCGTATAAAAGTAACAACGCTTTATACGCACCAGGTCAAGCTCCCAGTCAAGCTCCGGTTGTACCACCTGGATATCAAAAGTCGACCCCATCTACACCTAACAATAATGTTCCTAGGAAATCCAACTTGGAAATCATGATGGAGAACTTCATAGCTTCTCAACAGCAAACCAATAAAGAGTTCTTAAACTAGAATGTACACACTAGCGAACAGATTAAACAACTAGCAAGTAAAGTAGATGCCCTGGCTACCCATAACAAAATGCTTGAAACACAAATCTCTCAAGTAGCTCAACAACAAGCGTCTACTGCTGCCCCAACTGGTACATTTCCTGGACAGCCACAACCTAATCCGAAAGGCCACGCTCATGCAATTATATTACGAAGTGGTATAGAGGTAGAAGGACCATCTGACCCAAGGATTGAGAACCAAAACTCTAAAAAGTCAACTGAGGAAGAAGGTACACCTAAGGAAAAGGAAGAGTGTAATAAGGAAACCGCAGAAAAAAAAGAACCTTATGTACCTCCACCGCCTTACAAACCACCTATCCCTTATCCTCAAAGGCTAATTAAAACCAAAAACGCGGGCCAATTTAAAAAATTTGTTGACCTACTGAAACAATTAAACGTCACAATTCCTTTTACAGAAGCTATTACACAAATGCCCTCATATGCTAAGTTCTTAAAAGAACATTTATCTAATAAAAAGAAACTTGAAGATAACGAAATCGTTACACTCACTGCTGAGTGTAGCGCAATAATCCAAAATATGCCTCCTAAACTTAAAGATCCTGGTAGTTTTTCTATACCCTGTCATATAGGAAAATTTGTCATAGACAAAGCTTTATGCGATTTAGGAGCCGGTATCAGTGTTATGCCCTTGTCCATATGCAAGAAACTTGAAATGGGAGAATTAAGACCAACTAAAATGTTTGTGCAATTAGCAGATCGTTCCGTTAAATATCCCGTAGGAATTCTTGAAAACGTTCCCGTACGCATAGGTCAATTCTACATTTCCACCGATTTTATAATTGTGGACATAAGAGAAGATGAAGTTACCCCCATTATATTGGGAAGACCCTTCTTAGCAACTGCCGGTGCTATCATAGACGTAAAACGAGGACGACTCACTTTCGAAGTAGGAGAAGAGAAAATTGAATTTATTCTTTCCCTACTTTTGAAAGCACCTGCGATAGAAGACACATGTTACTTCATGGATATCATCGATGAATGCATAAAAGAAACAAAATTCGAAAATGACGATTTGTCCGACTATCGTGTAGAAGACAGACTGAACCAATGTTTAGCAATAACATCAGATCCTACGCAATGCCTTAAGAAACCAACCCTCGACCTGAAAACACTTCCCAAAAATCTGAGATATGAATTCCTAGACTTAGAACTTGAACGACCAGTAATAGTCAATGCAGACCTACGAAAACTTGAAACCGAAAAACTCCTACATATCTTAAGAAAATATCCAACCGCATTAGGATACAACATCACCGATCTTAAAGAGATAAGTCCTTCTATTTGTATGCACCGCATCATGCTAGAAGAAGACTGTAAGAGTTCTAGGGAACATCAGAGGAGACTAAACCCGATCATGAGTGAGGTAGTGAAGAAGGAAGTAACGAAGTTATTAGAGGCAGGTATCATATATCCTATATCCGATAGCAAATGGGTTAGTCTTGTACACGTAGTACCAAAGAAAGGAGGTATAACAGTGCTCGAAAATGAAAAAGGAGAAACTATAACCAAACGAATTGAATCGGGATGGAGAATGTGCATTGATTATAGAAAGCTAAACAAAGTAACCCGAAAAGATCATTTTCCTTTACCATTCATAGACCAGATGTTAGAACGACTATCCAAGCATTCTCATTTCTGCTATCTGGACGGTTACTCAGGTTTCTTTCAAATACCAATTCATCCTGATGACCAAGAAAAGACAACGTTCACATGTCCTTTTGGTACCTTCACTTATCGACGAATGTCGTTTGGCTTGTGCAATGCTCCTGCAACTTTCCAAAGGTGCATGATGGCAATATTCGCCGATTTTCTCGATAACATCATGGAAGTCTTTATGGATGACTTTTCCGTATGCGGGCAAAGTTTCGAAGAATGTCTTGAAAACCTAGAAAGAGTTCTAGAACGATGTGTAAAAGTAAACCTAGTACTTAATTGGGAAAAATGTCACTTTATGGTACAAGAAGGAATTGTTTTAGGACACATCATATCAAATAGTGGAATTGAAGTAGACAAAGCCAAAATAGAAGTAATCGAAAACCTTCAACCTCCGAAAACTGTGAGGGAAATACGAAGCTTCTTAGGACATTCCGGTTTTTACCGACGATTCATTAAAGATTTCTCTAAAATAACTAAACCTTTAACAGAATTATTAATGAAAGACGCTGAATTCATCTTCGACAATAAATGTTTAGAAGCATTTCAAACACTTAAACAAGCATTGATCTCCGCGCCCATAATGCAAACCCCGGATTGGAATGAACCTTTTGAAATAATGTGTGACACAAGTGACTACTCCGTAGGCGCTGTTTTAGGACAATGAAATGATAAAAAACTTCACGTCATATATTATGCGAGTAGAACTCTAGATGAAGCACAAATGAATTACGCCACAACCGAGAAAGAACTTTTAGCAGTAGTATTTGCACTAGATAAATTTCGTTCCTACTTGGTCGGAGCTAAAATAATCGTTTACACTGATCACGCTGCCATTAAGTACCTCTTAACAATAAAGGACACTAAACCTAGACTCCTAAGGTGGATCTTGTTGCTACAAGAATTTGATTTGGAAATCAAAGATAAAAAAGGAACTGAAAACGTAGTAGCAGATCACCTCTCTAGACTCGAAAACCTGGAATCGGAAAGAACATTGATCAATGATGATTTCTCGTACGATAAACGTATAGCTAATTTGGAAGAAAATAGAGCTGACAAACAGGTAGAGACCACCTTGGCTGTATGCGTTACACCATGGTATGCTGATTTTGTCAATTATTTAGCCGCCTGAGTGGTTCCACTTGATTTATCCTACCAACAAAAGAAACGATTCTTCCATGACATAAAACATTATTACTGGGACGACCCTTTACTTTTCAAAAGAGGCTCCGATGGTAATTTCCGTCGTTGTATACCTGAAGAAGAGGTAGAAAGTATAATCTAACATTGTCATTCCGCTCCTTATGGTGGACATGCAAGTACATCCAAAACCTGCTCTAAAATCCTACAAGTCGGTCTTTATTGGCCAAACATATGGAAGGATGTACATACCGCTGTCAAGAAATGCGATAGGTGTCAACGCACAGGAAACATATCTAGACGTGACGAAATGCCACAAAAAGGCATTTTGGAAGTAGAAATTTTTGATGTGTGGGGAATAGATTTCATGGGACCTTTTCCACCTTCTTTTGGTAACAAGTACATACTCGTAGCGGTTGACTACGTATCAAAATGGATTGAGGCTATAGCTTCTCCAACAAACGACACACGAGTAGTAATTAAACTCTTTAAGAATATAATCTTTCCAAGATTTGGTGTCCCAAGAATAGTCATCAGTGACGGTGGATCTCATTTGATATCTAAAATACTCGAAAAATTATTGTTTAAGTATGGTGTAAAACATCGAGTAGCAACACCTTACCATCCTAAACTAGTGGACAAGTGAAAGTGTCTAATAGAGAAATTAAACAGATATTGGAAAAAATTGTCGCTACATCGAGGAAAGACTGGTCATCAAAATTACCCGAAGCTTTATGGGCATATCGAACCGCTTACAAAATTCCCATAGGAACAACCCCATTTAAGCTTATTTATGGTAAATCGTGTCACATCCCAGTGGAGTTAGAACATAAGGCCTATTGGGCTATTAAAAATTTAAATTTAAACTATAACGCCGCCGGTGAAAAGCGAATTCTAGATATAAACGAATTAGAGGAACTTAGACAAGATGCATACGAAAATGCTAAAATCTACAAGGAAAGAACGAAAAAATGGCATGATAAACGTATATCAAGGAAAACTTTCAAACAAGGCGATGTAGTCCTATTGTTTAACTCTAGACTTAAGTTATTCCCAGGAAAACTACGCTCTAGGTGGTCTGGCCCTTTCAAAGTCACTAATGTCTTTTCTAGTGGGGCTGTAGAAATTAAAGGAAAATTTATTGAATCATTTATCGTAAACGGGCAGCGTCTAAAACATTATCATTATGCTGAAAACAATGAAGACTCGCAAGTCCTGCACTTAGACGTATTGTCTCCAAAATTAATAGATTAACATTTAATAGTTTTCTGTCGAGCTTGCGACATTAAACAAAGCGCTTCATGGGAGACAACCCACAAATTTTTATTTTTATTTGATTATTCTTTTGATTTTATTCAGTTTTCATTCTTCATTTTCTTTATTTTATTAATTTTTTCTTCTTTTCTTCTTTTGACATCTGGCCAAATCTTGACTAAAATTCTTGTTTTTCTTTTCTTTAGTTAACACTGACCTGATGACACATATTGATCACATGGGTATTAATTTCCGAGGGAGAGCTCAGAGACAAAAATTTGAAGAACTTGTTGAGAGAGAGATGCACCCAAATTTTTATGCTGATGATTGTGCAATGACCGTACTTGGGCTAAGAGATAGTGTCATATATCTGCTGAATCAAATAGGGTGGGAAACGACTCGTATTCGGAGACAATTTGTTACTTACCGGAGGCTAACTCTAGAATTCCTTAGCTCCCTGATTTATTTACCGAACCATGGAAAAGGAATAAACTGAGGTTTCATTCAATTCAGGATGTTCAATATGGTGTATCAGTATAACATTAGAGAATTTACTAACCTCTTAGGGTTCCCTACTTCTTTTGACACATTCACCATGAACCAAGAGGACCTCTTTGAATATCAAGAGCTTGAGCATTTTTGGGGAAGTTTGACGGGAAATGACGAACCTGAGGAACATGAGTTTCTTTCTGGAAACATACATAACTCAACTTTTCGTTATTTCCACAAGATCCTAGCACACACTCTTTTTGGGAAAATTTCAAACATTACCACAGTATCACGTGATGAACTTTTCATAATATTTTGTGCTTCCCAGAATCGTCCAGTGAATGGTGCCACTTATATGTTGGCGAGTTTTGACCTCCTTATTCAAGATGACCGTGCACCGATTCAAAAAGGGGGATTGATAACTATGATTGCTAATGCTATTGGATTGCGCCAAGCCATGCTTGATTTGAACCCTTTTTGCGGTATTCAGCCTATGAATATAAATTTCCTTTTCAACACTATGTTTATAGGAAATCTTGGACCTGAAAAGTTTGAACTATTAATTAACAACCAAGCTTTTTACCTATTCACCATGCCTAGCCCGATGAATAGTGTCCATAACCGAAATAATTGGCTCTACAACCTGGATGGAATGCCTTCTCCTATTAGATCTGTTGAAACCATCCAAGATTATGAGATTCTTGACAACCAGATTCCTAATGCTGAGTCTGATCCGCAGACACCAACTGGTTACCATGATGTTGCCTCTCCACCTTATCCTATCCCGTCCGCAGAATCGATAATACCTGATTTTAGACATCATATGCCCGGAACTGATTATAATACCGTTATTCAAGCTTTGATGTCAGAACAAGATGCCATTAGAGAAGAGTTAACTATGATGGGACATGAATTTATGGAACACATGAGTAGAATGACAAATCAATTTCACGAGTTGCTACACCGTGTCAATTCCTTTGCTCCTCTGACGAGAGATTCTACAAGTGGCTAGAAGAATTGCAGTTAACTAGTTTTAGTCTTAGGAAATTTATAGTTTCGTTTGACAATATTTTTAATCTTAGGATTTTTTTTCTGCATGTTTTATTTTATCTTCAGTCAAATATTACATTATGAAGCTACTGGCATTATTGGTTAAATTAAATTTCATTTTGATTTATGCACTGTCTAAAATTACCAATGCTGATATATATTGTATGCTACTACTTACATGCTAAATTTATGATCACGTACAAGTATACACTACTCCTAATATTATATACTACAACCTGTATTTTTGCTTATTAGAGAAAAAACATATATATTCTATGGTGTAGTAAAGTAGCATCCATGACACAATTTATCAAGTCAAAGTAGCATTGATATTTATGGTCATGGAAATTCAAAAATAATAATAATAATAATAATAGAAATAATAATAATAATAATAATAATAATAATAATAATAATAATAAAAAAATAAAAACTTGTCACGAATTTTAACCAATGCATGCTGCCACCCTGCATCGTGACGAACGTTTTGACCGTTGCATGATCAGAGGTGTGATGAGCGTAACGCATGCTGTCACGGTCGCAACACCCCTATGACGCCCGTCACGCATGCTGTCACGAACGTGACAACTTACTTTCTCGTAAATGTTTTTGACCGTTATGCTGTCACGAACGTGACACATTGCTGCCTCGTAACCTTGTCGTGACCATTACCCCCATTCAATTCACCTCTTTATCCCCATTAATTTTTTTTTCTCACCAACTTCTCCTCCCAATTTCAAAACTCCTTCTTACCTTCACCACATTTTTCATCCTACACCACATCATTCCAAAAACCATTCTATACAAAAAAATTCATCCCCTTTTCCTTTCTCCCTTTTTTCTACCGACCAATCAAAATGGCGGAGAACCAACATCAAGAAATGCAATTTGGAAATATTATTTTCCGAACTGAAGATAGTAACTATCAACGGGAGCAATTTGTTCGTTTCCAGCAATGCGGTGTCACATCTACCAGATACCCAGATTTCAATTGCTTACAAGAATTGGGATTACACCAAAGAGTGCAATGGCTTCTTAGGCTATCCGATTTAACTTTTCTGTGCACACAAAATCATCCAACATACCCATCACTCACCTTGGAGTTTTTAAGCTCTTATTCATACACCACTCCAACCGGTGAGGACGAGTACTTAACCGGTGTCGCAAAATTCCGTATGTTCAACACTGAGTACGCACTATCTCAAGAACAGTTGAGTGCCATGCTACGTTTTCATGAAGGAGACGACGTCCACCCAAGAATCCCTCCAAACTCAGAGTGGAACACGATCGCATTCGAACTTTTTTGAAAAATATCCGGTGTGGTAACCACCAATTGGGATGCATTACTTGCTTCACACATACACAACCCCACTGTCCGGTATTTTGTCCGTATTTTGCAAAACACCATCTTTGGAAGAGCCAACAACAGCAAAGTTAACGCGAAAGAATTATTCTTCCTACACTGCATCTTTTCAGCAAATACAAGGGTCAACGCCGCCTCTTTCTTACTTCACCATAACCGTACCCTTTGTGCTCGAGGCAAACAACCTTTTGTGATTGGAGGATTAATAACCACCATCGCACTCGGTTTAAATTTAGGGGACCGACTTCAGAATTTGCAATCTTTGCCACCCCTGTTTATGGATATCAGCTATTGTCGCTCCTGCCGCTTAATCAAAAATATGGTAGGCGGGAATTATTATCTTATGTTGAATAACCAAGAAATCCCAAGCATCGTTTTGCCCAACATTGCACTCACCAATGTTACTACCCCAACAGATTCATCTACGATTTGAATGCTCCCGAACCTACCATGCCTACACAAGCAAACCCGCCCCCAGACGAGTTTGATGAAGTGGAGCAAGGTGATCAAGGTCCTGAACAACATTCTGTCCCACATGATCCTTCCGATAATGTAGTTGGTCCATCCTCCCGACGTCGTCGAAGAAGAAGGCCTGCAACAAATGATGACATCATGGATGCTATTGAACATCAAGACCAACGGCTTGATGCCATGCATGCGCAGAATAACGAAGTAATGCAACTGATGCACCAGATGCAACAATAACAACAAGAGAGGAATGCAATAACCGACCAGAGGTTCACTGACTTACTTAACAGGTGTGATGACTTGGCAGTACGTGAACGATCACAGGGTCCGAGAACAAGAGGACGCAGACAGAATTGAGTTTGGGTACCATTTTTTCCTTTTTTTCGCTTTTTTTGAAACATTGGGGACAATGTTTTATTTAAGTGTAGGGGGAAAACTTTGTTTCATTCATGTTAAGATTTCCTATCAGTATGTTTATTTCCCTTTCAAGTATGTTATTTCCCTTTCAATAATAATTTTTTTTTTCTTAAGTCAAGTCCCTAGTGTGAAAATTTTTATTATCTATTCTCCTCAATTTTCTTGAGCCATAACAAAATTCAACACACTCAATAAGTATAAAGGTTGCTTATTTTATAAAACTTGAGTGAAATTAAGACAAAATTATTACCGTCCCAACACTCTAAAAACCTCAGCATGTTAGATCAGTTTAAGTACCTTTTATACCAATTCCTTGAACTTTTAGTTTTATAGTAACCCCGAGTAGTTTATACGAGAAGTCGGCACCATCTTAATAGTAAACTACGTGGAGAGCCTATGAATACAAGTGAATGATTCCCAAAATAACATATTAAAAATCAGGAAATGCACTAGTTAAGTTAGGTGATCCTTACCCGATCATTTAATCCAAAGGTTGCGGACCCAACAAAAAACATAGTATGAACGATCCATTGTGAGTTGGTTCAGCGGTTTCTGGTGCTGAACTTGGTAGGGCGGACTACGGTCCGATCCCCCACAATTTGCAATAGACTAAATAAAGAAGTTATCCAACTTATGTACCAGAACTTCTAACTAAAAGGGGATCAGAATCGCTAACCGGTTACTCCACTATGTGTACGAAAAGATAAAGGGCTTAATGTGATTTCGCTCGAATGAAAACGGGTGAAATAAGAGTAAAAGAACTAGGCTGAGCTATAATAGCATGACTCGAACTGGTTTGCATAAGGTGAGGTTATTTAGTGTTGTTACGGTAGTTTTTGATGTTAAGATTAAACTCAGGTTATTTCTAACGAGATTTACTTGCAACCTATTACGAATTGATGTGTGTTTGGAAATTTCATCTGGCTAATATTTTAAAAAAAAATCGATTTCTACATTATTTCTTGCTTGAGGACAAGCAAAAGTCTAAGTGTGGGGGAGTTTGATAACATGAAACTATATCACATTTTTATACTTGATTTAATTAAATTATATCGTTATTTGATTCAATTTATTTTATATTATTCGATATTACTCGGCATTTTCTTATTATTTATTTCAAGTATCATTATTTAAAGCACATGTGAAAAAGAAAGAAAAGGGGTGCAAAAAAAAGATTTTCTAGAAAAGCAGCAAGCTGAAGCACCAAAGCCCAACCCACGTTTGGAACAAAAAAATTGTTGTCACGACCGCAACAAGCATGTGCCGATCGCCACGTCCTAAGACCTAGTTTTACGACCGTAACACATAGTGTGACGGATGTCACACATTCCACTCCTATATTTTGGGCTTTACATGCGTGACTGAGTGGACGGTTTCCCCTAAATTCTCTCATGCACTCAGAGACGCTTTGAACCATACTGAAGACACATTCTAGGAGACGGTTATCTTGGGAGGTTAATATAAATAAACCTCACAAAAGCCAATTGAAGCGCTCTCTTCTCCGTACAATTTTTCCAGCATTCTAATTTTTCAAGCAATTTATTTATTTTTTTTTCTTTTTCTTTTAGTTTAATTTCCGAAGCATACAATTTACTTTCTCACGATAGTTTCTTTACCGGAAACTATTGTGTAATTTTTACTGGATCTAACCTTACGTTAGATCATAGTATTTTATTTCCTTGTTTTTACTTTCCTATCTGATCGAGAATTGTGAAGAACAAATCCAACCGACTTGTGGTAGAGTGTTCGAGCATCGAAGCGTAAGAGATAAAATCCAGATTTCTAGTATTTTTCCAAGTTCATTAATTAATTGATTTATCGTTTTAATTTACATATGCTTTGTTCCGCTGTTAATATATGTTTTTTGTTTGATATGGCCGTATTTATGCATGATTATTGTTTATGCATGTTTATCATGTCTGGCTAATTAATTTAGATATCGGTATGTAGAGTAAGCGGAATAAAGGAATCCAAATTGAGTTGGTTTAAATTTATTTCAGAATATAGTCACTCTTTTTCTTGTCTCAATTTACAAAGTTAATGCCAAGGTTTTTGTACGAGAGTAAAAGACATAAAGAAGTTAAAATCAATAGAACGACGGTTTGAGTTTTTAACTGGACAATGTAAATTGAACATTAACTTTAAATCAGGGCGAAAACAATTTTTAAGGTTAATTAAATTCTAATTATTTTCAAAAATTATTTTTAAAAGTTAAATTTGAGGGCGAGAGTTAAGCATTTAAGTTTAATCATATAATCTAAGTCAACAGAGCGAGAGTTTGAGACGAGGGCGTTTAAACGGTTAGTATTTTCTCAAAAGGAGTTTCTATAGATTCTATTATTTTCAAAAGTGATTTTAGACTTAACGAAATAGTGAGAGTGTACGTTAAAATATAAAGTCATAGTCTAATTCAACAGAGCGAGAGTTTGAGGAAAAGACTTTTAATTAATAGTGTCTACTGAAAAGACTTATTTTAAAATTAAGAAAAAGACCAACGAAGATTTGATTCCCCAAATACGACGAACTACATACTGATATCCATATTATTTGATATTTTATCTAGATCCAAATTTAGTTTTATTTTGTCCCCCTAATCATTAAAGTATCATCCGCCTTAGCTTTACGCAGTAACCCTAGAAAAACGGTAGATCGATTCATTAAGTCCCTGTGGGATCGATATCTTTTAAAACTACGCGATTAGACTGTGCGCTTGCAGTTAGTAACCCGATAAACTCATAAAGTCGCGACCAATTCCCGCATAAGATGTTTAAGAATGAGAAAAACGGATAGCTACTGCTCTACACAATAAAGCTATGGAAAAGCCTTATATTGTTGAAGTTCTTTTGAAGCAAGTAGAAGTTGAGGTTGTGACAAAAATTATGGAGAAGGAAGCTAAGTGTCCTTCTAATGTTGGTACTCTTGATATAAAAGAAGAAGTCGTCGTTCATACTCGTGAGGCCTATGAGGAGGAAGTTCAACCTACTTCATATGCTAAAGTTACTATGAAAATAGGTACTCATCTTAATTATATCTCATATATAATATTAAATTCTTTTGTTCTAGAGGAATTATCAAATCACCTAGCTGATGAATTATCTTCTGATCATAACCAACCAACTTATGTGTCTAATTTAGAACAACCAACACCCATCAACATTATACTTGAACCACACATTGAGGTGTCTAGTGCTAAGCCTTCTAGCACTGGTTTTGGTAAATCCAACTTGAATCCTATGAACATCATGCCTTACCAAGTCATCCCTATGGAAACTACACCTTATGTTGAACCTTGTTCAATCTGACATTGCTATTATATTTGAATATGATTAAGGAATCTATGACCAGCCAATACTTGAACCTCAAAATTGACCCTAACACTAACAAGAAATCCCCACTCACACCAATTACTACTCAAAATGAGGTTGAACAAGTAACTCTAAACTAACCTCCAAAAGATCCACAACTGACAACTACTAGAACTACAACCTGTC
Organism: Lathyrus oleraceus; assembly: GCF_024323335.1. Taxonomy (NCBI): domain Eukaryota; kingdom Viridiplantae; phylum Streptophyta; class Magnoliopsida; order Fabales; family Fabaceae; genus Lathyrus; species Lathyrus oleraceus. The sequence continues at coordinate 521,763,854 of NC_066584.1, forward strand.
CAAAATTCTGAACAATCTGACCATCACAACTCACCTTCAGTGACAAAATATGTTGTGTCAAAATCTAACACATTACCTTTACCTAGTCCCTCTACACCTCACTCTGCTATATGCCCAACCCTTCCACCTTACATGAACTACCAAATGGAAGAGTTTAGAACTATTACTTTTGATAGAGTTCGAAATTTGGTTGCTGAGAGGTGTTGCGGTAAATTCCTGACCATTAAGCTATGGATAAACTTAACGTCAATAAAACAATAGTCACCACCGCGCTTTTATGTTTCCAAAGGAAAAGAAAACTTACGAACAAAACCCAAAGATAAGAAGTTTTAAAATCAAAACTAATAAAATGTCAGAGATTACAGGTAAGGGGGTTGGTTACACAGAGGGAAGGTGTTAGCACCTAGAGTGTCCTAGGTACTCCTAAGAAGCCCTTTTTTAATTGTGTATGTGTTTTGGTATAAAATGATGTTTGCAATGAATGGAGTGTGGGGATGAGAAAAGAATTCATTAATTAAATTTTTGTGTTTGACTAGACCTTCGGACTTGTGCCTACGTACCAACATAGAAATGAGGGATCAAAACCTCATTTTTCGTGGTATCAATTTCAAAGTGAGTGAATTGCTTTTAACAAAAGTTTAAATTTTGAAAGAGGCACAAAGGGCCTAAAAGAGTTTGAATGAGTGTTATTTCTTTTTGTCTTTTGAAATTTTAAGTCAATATGATTAGATTCATTTACAAGTTTGAGTTAAGAAAATATTTTGAAAATGCAATGACATAAGGCCAAAGTTTCTAATTTGCAGTAACGAGTCTAAGTTAGAAAACACAACCAAAGAAGATTTGAAAAAAAGGGGAGAGATTTGAAATTTAAGAAGTGGGAGGAGATGAAGAGACTAATACTAAGCAAAAATTTAAAAGTTAAGAGTTGAAACTATCTGACCAATAGGATGTAATCCAATAGACAAGAATGTCATATAGAAATCCACTTTTCCTTTGGATTTTATAATCAAGCAATACCAATAAGCAAGTAGAAGTATGAAGAGCATGGCATCAAATAAAGATAGCAACATCCAAGCCAGCAACTTCATAGTCTTCTTCTTAATCTCCCCATGTATAAGATGACATACTCCGTGAATAGCTCAAAATAAGGCATTAGACACAGGTTCAAAGTGACATTTGCATCAAGACCATGTAGCAGATGAACTCAAGTGGATCCCAATACTTGATCAGATGAAATTTCAAATCACAAGAACTTGGTTTCAGAAATGTTGGCATTGGCCAAATCCTTTTGCATAGGGAATGTTGCCTAATTCTAAGTCCAAAGCTCGGATCAAATCCAACCGTCCACACAAACATTTTTAGGGGTTTTTGTTGTTTATTAGGTATGTTAACATCCTAAGACCACAAGCACAAACAAGATACACAAACAAGTATATACAATCAAAATATATGACTCAAGGGAGCAAAGTGAAAATGACATTAATATAAACAAGTTAAATGATATGTAAAATGGCAAATGATAAATGGCTTGAATTTAAAGTGCATAAAGTAAATGACTTGAAATTAAAAGCAACAATAATAAAAGTTGGTCAAATGTTACTTGATTAGATGTTAGTGGAGTTTTGCTTTTCAATTGTTTAAGTCATCCTTTGGAGAAAACTCAACCCTCTATTCACAAGCATGGGTCCTTGAACCAAGACATCTTCCAAAGGAAGGAAAAAAGGCCAACTTTCCACATAATACCATGAAAGGGGGGAGACTTACAATCTCACTTACTATAATGTCAAAATTTAGCACTATGTTAAGCAATTGCAATTGGACTTATGTAGAAGTCACAACTATCTGAGGCCAGGCAATAGAAATTTTGGTGTCAATGCATGTTAGAGATATGGTATGATGGACCATCCTCCTAAAACATACCACACAAAAAATAAAATGATCAAAGGGTGGACCTAATCTCATCCATACTTGTATTGGTTCATCTAACACAAAGACATTGATGAACCAATTAACCTTAGGATATGGAGACTTCATTGGTCAATAAGATGAATAGGATAGAAAGGGATTGAAGATGAAGAGGGAGGGAAGGTGAGACAAACACAAATTGGTCATGGGAGGAATTTTATCAAATTAAAATCATTCATTCATTTTGGGAGATGAAATGTACATTTCATCAATCCCCTAAATCCAAGGATTTTAATTCAACAAAAGTCAAATCAACCTTGTCCCAGGCCCAAACACATAGTCAAACTTCACAAGTCAATAAAAATGGCTCAACATAATTTCTACACAATTAAACAATTAAAAACCATATTAAAATGCATTTAAATTAAATTATGTTTGATCGAAAACCTAAAACCTCTTCAAAACACCAAATAAATGGCCAATAGATTTATCATAGGTCAAACAAGGTCAAAGGACCTTGGAGAAAAAATTTCATTATTTTTTAATAGTCAGAAGTATTTTAAACAATTAAATCATGAAAAATATCAAAATTGATCCAAAAAATAGTTTTAATTCATAAAATGAAAGATAAAAATATTTGAAATTTTTTGGTGAAAGTCCCATATTTTTTCGATCAATAATGAAATTAATATGAATTAATTAAAACTAAGCAATTAAATGAAATAAACAGAAATTCAAAAAAATGAGAACCATCTGATCTCCCTCATTAATTGAGGTGGCATATCAGATGGTGAGAAACAAGCGGTCCACCATGCACCAGGTCAAGCGTGCTGCAACAATTATAATCAGAACCAAAGGCTGAGATTAAAATATTTTAAATGGATCATGTGGCTGAGATGTGTGACAATAAATCACCGGAGCCAGAGCTTCGGTCTTCTTCTCTAGTGGACCTAACCAAACTGGTCCACCATCAACCATCTCCAAAATGAAAAAGCAAGACATGGATTTAAATAAAAGAATGCTTAGGATCTCAAATCTGGCCTCAATTTTGTCCAATTCCAAGTATATGAAAAGATACAGGGGTTGAAGAAGAATGGATGAGTAATAAGGGAGAATCGAAGAAGAAAAGTTTCTGAAGTCTCACCTTCGAGGAGTTTCAGATTAGCTTGATCTTGCTTTCAGTTTGGCTTGACTTGACTCTAGAAGCTTGCAAAATATGATTTGGATGGTTAAAAAGCTTGGACTCTTGGAGTTTCAATTCTCAAACAGAAGGAGAATTGAAACTCGGTTTCTCAAGAAACCTTCAAGATTATGCTTTCAATGGGGTTTGGGGAAGAAGGGGGTCGAATCTTGGGCAAGAGGGATCCTATTTCTGATCTTGAAGGGTCTTAATTATAGCCAATGTGAATGATATTTGCACATTTCCAAATTTGGAAAAATTTCAAATTCTCCCTTGCATGGATGCATGGGCGTGCATTAGGCTCATGAGATGATGTCATCTGATCCAAAGTTCAATGTACTTCATGCTTAAATCATGTTAGAAGCTCATGCAAATGTATATGGAAAGTGGAACTTGAAATTTTCCAGATGGTGCTTTAACTTACACCCATGTGCAAGTCCCTCAATTTTAATCCAAATGAGATGATATTTGATTTTTTGAAAGATGAGATAAAGGGGAACAACTTTCATGTTGAGTACTTTTTCATTTAAAGCTTGGATCATGATCAATTTTGAGGTGGAAGTTTGGGAAATCAAACATATTTGAAACTTTTCTAAGTCCCAAGTCAAATGTTCACTTCTTCCACCTTAAATAACTTTTTCTATGGATTTCAAATGAGAAAAATCCCTTCATCAAAGTTGTATCTCTTTCAAACCTCTTCAATTTGGTTATGAATTTGACCTCATTTAGATTTGGCATTAAGGAGTTATGCATTTTAGAAGTTGAGGAAAATCACTTGTTCAATGGTATTGGTTCAAAATGACCTATACTGTTTCCTCTTGACACATGCATTTGCAAATTTAATTTGCACTTCCTCTAAACATCAAAGTTGAAGTAGACATATTGAGTTTGACCATGTAATTTTAATTGATCTCATCTCATAAACATTGAGCAAGTTATGGTCTTGGGAAGTTGACCTCCAAACTAGGGTTTAGACAAAATGACCTATAATCTTTCACCATAGAAAATGACTTTCCAAGCAAAACTAGGTCTTGACTTCAACATGAAAGTTTTTTGGAATGTCATCTTGAGTAACTTTGCGCTTGTAATATTTTTCATATGACATAAATTGTAGGAGATAGGGTCTAGAGAACCCTAATTTTGACTAGTTGACTTTCTCTGGTCAACCACCATGAACCATGACCAAGACCAAACAAAAAGTCAAACATCACAAGATCAATTCAATGTCTAAACAATATTTTTAAACAATTAAAAAATTAAAAATCAATTTTAAAATGCATTTTTAAATGGACAAAACCTCAAGTCCCTTCAAAACACCAAATAAATGGGCAAGGGATTTATCCTAGGTCAAACAAGGTCAAAGGACCTTAGACAAAAAATTTCACAATTTTTGGAAATTCAGAAGTATTTTAAAATATTTAAAAATAAGTCAAAAATCAATTAATTCACAAAAATACCAAAATTAAACCAAAAAATGATTTTAATTCAAAATGTCGAAGAGGAAAATATCTAAAGATTTTTGGTGAAAGTTCCGTATTTTTTGGATTAAGAATGACTTTAATATCAATTAATCAAAATAATTGGATTAAAAGAAAAATCAGAAAATAAAAAGAAATTAGAAAAAATAAGGGCCATCAGATCTCCCTCATTAATTGAGGTGACAGATATGATGGCCACAAGCATGCACTCCATCATGCACCACAATCAACACGTGTACACGCTTGGTAATCAAAAGCGAAGGCCAGGATTAAAACATTTGAACAAGATCAAATGGTTGGGAAGGCCTCAAAAATGGGATGACCTTCATATCGCAAAAATTGAGCAAGTTATGATTCATGGAAGTTGACCTCCTAACTAGGGCACAAACAAAATGACCTATAATCGTTCACCATAAAAAATGACTTTCCAAGACAAATTAGATCTTTATGACAACATGAAAGTTGTTTGGAATGTCATAAAGAGTAAAGTTTCTTTTAGAATAATTTTCATATGACAAAAATTGTAGGAGATAGGGTCTAGAGAACCCCAGTTTTGACTAGTTGACTTTCTCTGGTCAACCTCTTTGAACCAACTTGCAAAATTGAAGTTATATTGCTCTTCGGGGCTCATGGAGAATCATATGTTCTTGAGATGATGTATAATGAAGTATCCCATAATATCTTTGATCAATTGATGAAAAAACTTGTTGAGGAAGTCACACAAGATACCCAGGTGAATTAGGGCTTCCAAGGCAAACAAGCTTCAAACTTTTGAGGAATTATTGATCAAATTGACAAATGAAGAACATGGAGATCCATATATGATGCTTATAACCATTTCAACATTTCCTTTATTGATCTCTTGCATTGAGGGTCTCAAACCCTAGTTGTGAACTTGGTGGGGGTACAAATGGACACACACCTACAAAGGTACACATAGACGTATTTTTGGTATTTTGGTTAGAAAACAATAAAAAATAAAGTATGATACAATCAAAAGTGCTTGGTGATCTATCCCAATACAAACCCAATGAATGAGGGGTGGGGAGGATACCAAAGTGTGGTCTCAAAGCCAATGCAGATCATGAGATAACATGAGGGATCTTAGGGACAAAATTGAGGTCTTACAATCACGACTCGTGGGTAAAGGTTATACTCAGTCTTATGGTGTAGATTATCAAGAGACAATTACGCCAGTAACCAAGCTCAACACTTGGAGGATACTTTTGTTACTAGAAGCAAACCAATATTGGCCTCTATTAGAATTTTATGTGAAAATGATTTCCTACACGGAGAGGTTTTAGAAGAAATTTAGTCCTCAAAATACTTCCATTAACTGATGGTAAAAAACAGTCTGCCCTCTGCCGAAGGATTTGTGTCTGAGGGATTGTGTTGTGTTATATTTGCAAATAACCATTCCTAGGGAGATAGCTTAGGATTGCCTTAGGAAATGGGTGACGGTGAAAGGTCTCCTGAAGGTAGGTATCACCACGCCCTTACGTTTTCCTCGCCCATGGGAAGAAGAAACATTGGATAAGACATGTCTTGGATAATGGGAAAGTCAAGATAGTTACTGACTCATGTATCCCTTGGGAATAGGAATTCAACTTTCTATCTTTTGACTGGGTGGGCGATGACCTTTTCCAAGAAAGCCCTAAGAATCAAGAAATCCTATAAATACCCCATATTTCAAGTGGGGAGAGGAACTCATACATGCTTACTACTATCCATTATTACTCAGAGATCACTTTGCTCCTAGTAACCTTAATGACATTAATAAACAACATAAATTTTATTAAATATTTCTCTATTTACGTCCCGAGATCTACATTAGTCACTATTGCTCAAACCAGGACTAAGACTTGATGTTCAGGCCATAGATTGTCCGATTTGGGACTCTTAACACCCTCTCCCAGGCCCAAGATTTACGTATGGACCTTGGAACTAAATGGTGGGTGGCCCAATGGATCTTAAACCAGACCCTATACCATCTTAAGAAATTGTAGGTTGGGACTAACTCATCCCTACAAAACTGAATTGTAAGGTAAGGATTGTCCCTACTTGAAAACACTTGTAAAGTGAGACTCTTAATATTAAAAAATACATGTAAATCACAAAAATACATGTAAAGCATAGTAGCAGTATCACTCTAGTAAGTTAATATATTTATTATCAAGTTACAAACACAACAATTTGCCTAATTATTAAAATTAAACCTGTGAAACAAAAACCATATCAATTCACATATTCGAACCTAAAAGAAAAAAATTTGATGTAAACATAGCAAAATGGGTGAATAGATGGTCCTAAAGTTAAGGAATGCAAAAAAAAACATGCAAAGAAGCTACCACACAGGGACATGTTTGGACACTACACCAACAAAAACAATTACATGCTGGCTGAAAGTAATGAGGATAGGATGCAACCATAACCACCACTTAGCCAAACCCTCCAACCTTCCATCAAACAGATTAGCTTCAATGTCTACTCGTTCATCTTCATCTTCATCTTCAGACATGTTGCTCATGTACCTTCCTTCCTTATGTGAAACAATTTAGATTATCAAATGGAAAAAACTATCACTCTACTCATGGAATTATGCACAATTCATACTACTTGAATTGCATTTGCTACCTGTGAACTGTGATGGTTTCCTTCCATAATCTGTAATGGTTTTATGTTATCTTCTATCCAAAGATCCGATAATTCTTGAAATTGTTCACAAATTCCAAGAACCAGGTTGTTTAGAAGAGATTTATAAGTGCTTTTCACTAAAAATGAATTGTTTAAGTACATTTTTGTTGTAAGATAATTCAATCGTATTTTATGAACTAAACCATATTATTGATTTAGATTGGGCCTTGTCATGTTGACCTCTAACATGAATCCTTCCAACTAAGAATATGAATTGGCACATGATGATGTGGATGGTGAATGTTGCTTGTTGTGTCACAGGTCTGAACTAATTTTTAAGTGAATGAAGCTATGCAAATGATTTAAGCATAACTTCAAAACTCTTGAGAATCTAACTTAACACGTTGCTATCTGCTTTTTCTGTTTATTATCCATAACTAGTTACCTAATCTAACAAAAGATGAAGCCTTCAGACCCAAATAATTAATATTGGACACGAAAGAAGGAAATTTTTAATAATTTAGAATACATTTAGTATCCATGTTTCTCTAGCTATCAACCACTGAGGGAACACCAGAGAGTGAGAAGTTGCAAGTGCATATCATATTGCACTACTCTGGGCTTTTATGCAGAGTATGATGTTTGAATCGAGGACCATATTGTTTCCAAACTACCTAGTTTGATCAAATGAGTGCTTTCACATTCAAAAACAGTGGAATGAGCGTGCAACATGTCTGGGTTGATTTTTTGCGTCGCGACAATGTAGTATTTGATTCAATGCCCCAAATTCTACAAAGCAACGGTTCATTCCTAGTTTATTTTGCAAAGCATCAATATGTTGACTACTTCTAAATCATCATCGTCGCTATCATCATCATTACTTTTATCAATGATGAAGATTTTTATGATGACATCAATGGAGATGATTTAATGTCTCAACAGATTTGATGTTTTGCAATATAAATTAATAGAGAACAAATAATTGTTTTGAAGAATTTGGGGCAATAAACCAAGTTCTATGTTTTAAAGAGCGATATAGATGAAGTATGAGATGGATGCAATTCGAAAATCATGTATGATGTAAGTTGCATTTCAAATATTACTTAATTTTTGGACTATTATTTTCTATGTCAGTTTAAATGAATGCATGTTCAATGAAGGGAGAGAAATAAACAATCTACATACATTATAATAAACTCAACAACAACATATATATCAATAAAACAACAAAAACATACCTTTTCCTGAAAAAATTCATGGAATAATCTGAAGTTGATCTACTTTTTGTTGCGAGGAAGAAAAAGTACAAGGCATATAAAACTTCCCAAAATGATTCATACTTCTTCTACTATTTCTCCATAGCAAAACAAAACATTTATGAACCACACCCATAATATGAGTTAACCTATTTTGGAAATATAAACTAGCATTAATATTATAATATAACAAGCAACAACAAAGCATTAGGGAAGTAAATCATGCCACAAAAAAAAGGCATGTTAACATAAATAAGTAGTGCACTATAAAATAAAAACCACAACATAACTACCATTAACATTGTAACATAATAAGCAACAACAACCAATAGTACATTGTTAACCCCAAAAGGAAGTAAATCATGCAACGACAAAAAGCAAAATGTTAACAACAACTACCCATAACAAATAAAAAAAAAAATCAACAACAACAACTAACAACAAATCATGTAAAACATAACAAAGTCTTCAATCTTCATGCCTAGTTGAACTCGTGCAATTCTCAAGGTCTTCATCAGATTCAGAGTTAGTTACATTCAGATTCATAAGGTCATTCACAATAGCTTCTACCTTCTTCATCTTTTCAGGGTTAAGATTCCTGAAATGAATCTTCTTATTTCCCGTTCCATCAGAAGGTACAACAACATACAACAACAAAAAACATAAACTATCGAACAAGGAAGAAGTAGAATACATTTATATATGAATCGAGAGCTAATGACGAAGAAGAGATAAAATGGGTGCTAGGGTTTCTCTGTGATAGATACGGTGATATTGTCAAGAAGCGAGATCTAATTCGCTTATATTATAAATATGTAAACAATTTCACCATGTTTGTATTAAAAAACCGTGATAAATGTAATGAATTTCACAATGGTTCTCACTATCAACCGTGGTGATAGGTATTTCAATTTTAATGTATATATTATAGTTATAAGCACAACATCAATTGTAAAGAAAAAGTATAAAATTGTTGGATCTGAGATTCGAACTGTGTCACTCCATAAATGTATAATCACGATTTATTAGTTTGACTGTAATGCAATGTATTTTCGTAAATATAAATAAAAAATTGCATCCGCAATTGAGGTATTACCATGGTTAACAAACATACCGTTGAAGTTTAGTATGACGAAAGGTCTATTTTGTAGTAGTTATGATCCACGTAAGCCTCATATGGATGCTATAGAGAGGATATTAATATATTTGAAATCCACTCCAACTAAAGGAATATTGTTCTCAAAACAATGGTCACTTGAGGGTAGAAGGCGAAGGTGGCGAGAAACACAAAAAAAGGGGGTTTGAATTGGGTTTCTAAAACAAAAGCTTTTTCAAAACCAACTCAATCAAACAATAACACGAACAAGAAAATTAACAAAGTTATTTTTATACTGGTTTGTTGATAAGGAAGATACCTCCAGTCCACCCTACCAACGTGATTTTTCCTTCTCAACAAGGACTTAATCCACTATAATCGAAACTGATTACAGACACCATAAATACAAACCGTGTTTATCTTCTTGAGTCTATTTGACTAAAACCTAGTCACTCAAGGAAACCACTCAAACAACTTTGAGATTTACAAGTTTGTGTTTACAAGTATTGAATCTAAGAAAGCATGTTAAAACAAGTTAAATACAATGAATATCTTCACACGATAACGAGCAAAAACTCTTGTGTGTTTATAAAAATTATACACAAAAATAATATGAACTTCAGCAAAAGTGTGTGTACGAGCGTAATTTTAGTGTAGTGAATTAGAAGCTTCTTCCATTCTTCCAAGCCTCCTTTATATAGGAAGTTGAAATATCAGTTGGAGGGTAGAATTGGAATAGCAAATTGCAGTTGTCTCTTTGTGCAACGGTTTACATATAGGAGACAAAACGGTACAATAGTGGAAGGAAGGGTGCTCTTGTACTGTGTACTACTTCTCTGATGTAAAAAACCTTTTGATCTTATCTTCTAATCTTCAGAGAGTTCTGACGAAATGATATTGAAGCATTCTTAGAATGATTAAGAGACTAGTTGACAAAATCTTCAGAACCTCGGTCTTCAAAGTCTTGACACAGTTCCTCAGAATTTGGTCTTCAGAGTCTTCAGATCTTGTTCTTCAAAAGCTTCAGAACTTGAGCGGAGAATCTTGAAGGCTGACAATCCTCCAGAGACTATTCAATCAGAGTCATATTCATAAGCTTTAGCACAAACAATCATCAAAACCGTTGTCTAAGAGCTTTCTAGAACTCAACAACCTATTGTAGAGCACTTGTATCTCTTCAGAGTCAGAGTGTGTTGATTCCAGAATTTGATGACGTCATACGTCAGTTCTTCAGTGTCAGAACATGTTAGCAAAAGCTACACACTAGATAAGAACCATTAGTGTAGAAAATTATTCTCTAAGAAACAAAGCATTATTATCATTAAAACTAAAGGCCAGATGCATAACCAAATATTTGTAGGATCAAGCGCTTACCACTGCGCTAAAAGCAATTGCTGTTAGTGAGGGTGCAACTTTATTTCCTTATAGTATGAGCTCTCAGGGGCTGCACCTAAAGCGAGGTTTGTAAGCTTCCTCTAAGCGCCATGGGTTGGGATGTTAAGCCCATTCGAATCCCTAAGGGTGACGCTGGATTTATTTATCCAACAATCTCCCCCCCAGTGTCAGCCGGGGGGATTCGAACCCATGACCAAGTTCTGATACCACTTGTAAGATCAAGCGCTTACCACTGCGCTAAAAGCAATTGCTGTTAGTGAGGGTGCAACTTTTTTTCCTTATAGTATGAGCCCTCAGGGGCTGCACCTAAAGCGAGGTTTGTAAGCTCCCTCTAAGCGCCATGGGTTGGGATATTAAGCCCATTCGAATCCCTAAGGGTGACGCTGGATTTATTTATCCAATAATATTATTCTTACACAAGGATACACAGATGTCCATTGGGCAGGTTCAGCAGATGATAAAAGATCTACCTAAGGATATTTCACCTTTGTTGGAGGGAACCTTGTAACTTGGAGGAGTAAAAAGAAATTGGTAGTAGCTAGATCAAGTGGTGAAGTAGAGTTTAGAGGTATGGCACTTGGAATGTGTGAACTGTTATAGGTAAAAAGTGTATTGTCAGACTTGGGTTTTGATCCAAAAGAGGCTATGAGTTTGTATCGTGACAATACATCTGCCATATAGATTGCTTATAATCTTCTCTGACATGATTGGACAAAACATGTTGAAATTGATAGACATTTCATGAAGGAGAAATTTGAAGCTGGGACAATTGGTTTTCCGTTTGTAAGATCTGAGCAATAATTTTCTGATATGCTCACTAAAGGAGTAGCAAACGAGGTGTTTAACGAATCTCTATTCATGTTGGAAATGTGTGACATCCATGCACCAACTTGAAGGGATCTTAATATGCATTGCATTTTCACTTAATATGTGTGTGGGAAGTTATGACTATATTTCATTGAGTCTTCAATGGCAACCTGGCTACTGCAGGAAGAGCGATATTAAAAGCACACGTCAACTGTAGAATGAATGCCATCAACTGTAGAATGCCTTCATCTTGTGGCAACTTATTTTCATGGCAATTATAATTATAATGATGATGTAATATATATTGCTTCCGTATAGATATACTAAATAAAAAGGAAGCGACTATGAATGATTTATCTATTATGAAAGACATTAATTAGTGTTTATTTATCTATTTTACAACAGATTAATTAGTGTTTATTTATCTATATTGAAAGCTTTTATTTTTCTTTTAAAAACAGTTGAATAACCATCGAAAGTTATATTGGTACCCATTTCCATACCGTAAAATCAGCACAAGGAGTAATGGATTTTAAAGATGCAAAATACACACATTGTTTTCATATAGAGATATGCATCAGTATCATGAAAAGTTACACAATGTTTATTCCTAAAACTCAAGTATATATGTTATGGTCTTCACTACCTGCATTTCAGCATATTCACGCTCTTAAAAATGAAATAGAGACATAATCAGTTTGCAAATTAAAAAAGAGTATACAATTCTTACAAATGAAATAGAGACATAATCAATTTGCAAATTAAAATTAAATTCATAAAACAAGATCCATATCACCAAGTGTCTTCTTAAATTGTCAAATACATGATATAATAATTATGAATTTCTGAAGTTGACAAATCACTTTGTATACATGGTAAAAATCCTAATAACCATAGCAATATACCTCCGGGTGAAAATAAAAAGAGAAAAAAAAACTAGTTACTTGATCCTCCAATCGAAAGAAGGCTTTCCTTGTAAAGTCCGATATAACAACAATAATCTTCTCCTTTAATCCCAAGCTCCTCAAATATTTGGGTGCTCAAATCGACATAGGCTAGCTCATTATCTATTTTTCTAAAAAAAATGTATCCCTTCTTCCCAAATCCAATTGGGGGCCAGTCAATGGAAGGCATGGGGCCACAAATAAATAGTTTGATCCATGATTCTTTCACACCGAGTTCACCCAAAATAGATATGTGAAAAATATTATTCTTGTCATGATTTATGATAAAAGCAATTGATCCATTTAACGCCGTCAAGTGTCCATAATTCAAAACAGATCTTTCATCAATGGGTGTTGTAAAGAACACCTCATGACTCATGTCAAATGACATCATAAATATTTGATCATGTTTACCCCTAACCAACCAATGACATGCACCATTCATGTACAATTCCTCCCCATAAAATGTGTTACCAACATACCATTGAGCCATATCGTCCATGTGGAGTATCTTCCAAGAATTATTTCTTAGACTATATATCTCAAAAAAGGAGAAATACATTATACCTTGTGGTGGAGGAGAATCAGGGTCATAGTCATTACAACTTGAGCTATCAAATGTTACATATTGAATGACCTTAAAGTCATCTCTTACTTGGTCATAACCAAACCCATGAAAGTCATGAAACACGCGAAGGCGGGGGTGTTTTGGTACAAGCTCATCGGGGCTAGGAGGAATGACAACGAATTCTTCAATAGCTGGGTTCCACAATACATATTTGACCTTATTAGAATCTCCCCCTTCATAATTTCTCCCGATACAAAAAATACCGTTAACACTTGTTTTTCCCAAAATATTAAGATAAAAGTCATCCTCTTGAAATGGAGGTGGCAAAGTTAATTTGATTCTACTATCGAGCAAATGCAATTCAAGATGGTAACGATCAGCACAATCACGTTTAAATATGAGAAGATATGTATGATGATTGTCGGAATTCCTATGAGATATGAAATGGTTGCGGAACATATTGATGAAATGAGAATTTTCAAATAAAATGGACCATGATTTGCGTACACAACCAAAACGCTTCAATGATTTAATGGGAAGTTTTGAAAGAACATGGAAGGCAACATCATCGTCAATATACTTTCTGCTAACCTTTGAATCAGACCACTTGTTGAACGGCGGTGATAGCTTCTGCTGATAATCCATGAACGAGTGGAACGGTGATGAACCTTATCATTGCCACGCACTTATGACTGGAATTTTCTTCTAAACCAATACCTACTACACACTGCATTATACCGGGGTTACTTGTCTCTATAAATTCCCACGAATAATCCTTATTGCCTCCCAATAAACTCTTGCAACATAAAATATTCCACATTCTACACTTAGTCCACATGCTCCAGCTTAGCTTATCTTTTGTTGGCTATCATCAACTAAACTTCTTAGAATACAAGACTCACTGCTCGAAAAATGTATGTTACTTTACATCCATCTCAAGACAAGGAATCCATTACACTTACTTGTGACCATAATACTGCTATCACATACTTCTCTTAACACCAAGGTTTAACTTCCTCTATTCCACTATGTAACACCCCAGACTGCTCTCAGGATTATCAACTAACCCCACAAATCAACACGGGCCTTTTCAACATGTTTTGTCCTCACTCGCACGCTTTCCAGGAAACTTCCCAGAAGGTCACCCATTCCAATACTACTCCAAGTCAAGCACGCTTAACTATGGAGTTCTTATTGATTAGGATACCGAAAAGAAGATGCATCTTGTTGATATAGGTAATACCAATTAATCCTTATAAGCCTTCTTTCAACCATGTAGTCTCATACCTGCACAGCCTCAGGATCCCTCTCATTCCGATATGAATTCGGTTTTTCCCCTAGAAGCTGCTAGGAGTGTCTCATTGTCATGCATCATGCATCGACAACCACTCCATCGCCCTCGGATGTTACATGTAACCACTCTTCGGCCTCTCTGACCTCGTGTGTCACACACTACATACTCTAGAAATCCTCGATGTGAACAATCATCAACTACACGCCCATAACTTTGTCTTAATGAATCTTAATGGTCCCATTGTGCCTCTATCTAAAATGTGCCCCATTACAACAGTTGTATTGCAACATCCATACTACTTCCGCACTCGGTGTTGACTTGTCTCCCTATGATAATTCTCTCCGTTCCAATTACAAAACCATTCTACTAGAAGTCCTTAAATCCAACTTAATTGCTCTTATCCTCAACCAGTTCTCATACAACCAAAGCCCACTGGAGCTTCCATTACTATATAATATGCGCTATCGGCCTCCAACACAAACTCTTATAATTGATCTTTAGGTAATTCATCATTCCATTATGGTCCATTATGATCTTTAGGTAATTCTTCATTCATGTTAAGATTTCCTATCAGTATGTTTATTTCCCTTTCAAGTATGTTATTTCCCTTTCAATAATATTTTTTTTTTCTTAAGTCAAGTCCCTAGTGTGAATTTTTTTATTATCTATTCTCCTCAATTTTCTTGAGCCATAACAAAATTCAACACACTCAATAAGTATAAAGGTTGTTTATTATATAAAACTTGAGTGAAATTAAGACAAAATTATTACCGTCCCAACACTCTTAAAACCTCAGCATGTTAGATTAGTTTAAGTACCTTTTATACCAATTCCTTGAACTTATAGTTTTATAGTAACCCCGAGTAGTTTATACGAGAAGTCGGCACAATCTTAATAGCAAACTACGTGGAGAGCCGATGAATACAAGTGAATGATTCCCAAAACAACATATTAAAAATCAGGAAATGCACTAATTAAGTTAGGTGATCCTTACCCGATCATTTAATCCAAAGGCTGCGGACCCTACAAAAACATAGTATGAACGACCCATTGTGAGTTGGTTCAGCGGTTTCTGGTGCTGAACTTGGCAGGGCGGACTACGGTCAGATCCCCCGCAATTTGCAATAGACTAAATAAAGAAGTTATCCAACTTATGTACTAGAACTTCTAACTAAAAGGGGATCAGAATCGCTAATCGGTTACTCCATTATGTGCGCGAAAAGATAAAGGGCTTAATGTGATTTCGCTCGAATGAAAACGGGTGAAATAAGAGTAAAAGAACTAGGCTGAGCTATAATAGCATGACTCGAACTGGTTTGCATAAGTGTTAGATACCCAAAAGTGCTTATTTGAGCTATCAAATATGGGTATCTTTCACTCCATTTCCTTGCTAAAATGTTCAAAACCACCCTTGTTTTAGATGAAATGCAATTCAATGATAAACGATCTTGGTACCTTTGATTTGTGTGTTATTGTGCAGGAAGTAGGCATGAAATAATAGAAAGTGAAGACACAAGAAATTTGGCAAAGGGATCAAATCAAACAAGCATTCATCAGCTTGCTCGCTAGGCGAGGGCTGTGGCGAAGCACTCGCTAGGCAAGCGTCCAGCGAGAGTCCAGCGAAATGCTCCAGTAATTTACAGTGGCAAACATGACCAAACTCGCTAGGCGAGCTGCTAGCGAGGTGGGTAGCGAACACTTCCAGACTTGGTGAAAAGCGCAACCAGCACTCACTCGCTAGGTGAGGCTCTAGCGAGTTCCCAGCGAGCATTCCAGTAGCAAAACCTCTCAACCTCGCTGGGGCGAAGGTTGAAGCGTGCCCTTCGCTAGGCGAACATGACAGTCTGGGATAGGCTGTTTCTCTGGGCGCAGATGCCTCAGGTGCCTTATTTTGGGGCTCGCTAGGCGAAGCAGTCTGCTCGCCTAGCGAGCATGACAGCCCAGAAATAGCACTATAAGTAGCAAGTGCCACTTTTGAGAGCCATACTTCATCTTTCCATACTTTTGTACTTTTTCTAGATATTTTCCAGCTTTTGCTCTAGAGATCTTTTTGACCTAGATTTCATTTCTCTTCATCTCTTAACCATCTTTTACAAAAAGAAGGTGGATTCCCATCCAATCTCGATTATTCGACTCAGATGTTGATCAACCTTCTTCCGAAACTTGCCGACCAAGCTACCATGAAAATGAGTAGCTAAGTCCTCCTTTTGTCAAGGTTAGATGTAGATGATCATTAGCTTTGTGTGTAAATGTAAGGATCTTCATTTGTAAACTCTTTAATGGTGAATATATGATGAAAACTTTGTTCTTATTCAAAACTCTTTGTGTTGGTTTATTATCGAGAGATGTTTACCAACTCTTAACCTAGGTTTTCATCCAATCTTGTTTGTTAGCTAGAGATAGTAATGAATGATTTTGTTCACCATAAGGTTGAACCAAAATGTTGTCATTTTGATAGATTGTGTTAGAGATAAACAATGGATCAAAATGGGAAAACTCACAATGTGTGTTCGAGAGAAACACATTGGGAGGACTTTGTGAAATAATTTATCATCTAAAGGAGTTTATAAGATTGTTGACCGAACAAATACATGCAAAGTGATCGTTGAACCCTAACTTTGGCAATATTTCTCAAATATTCAAACCATAACTTTTACCGCATTTTATTACATTTTTATGCAAGATAATGTGACAACAACCAAAACCCTATTGTTACCTAAAGCTAGAATTAATACAACCATCGAACGGCGGTGATATCTTACAATCCCTGTGGATACGATAACAAAAACCCGACACTTAAGATTACATCTAACAATAAGGTGGGGTTATTTAGTGTTGTTACGATAGTTTTTGATGTTAAGATTAAACTCAGGTTATTTCTAACGAGATTTACTTGCAACCTATTACGAATTGATGTGTGTTTGGAAATTTCATCTGGCTAATATTTAAAAAAAAAATGATTTCTACATTGTTTCTTGCTTGAGGACAAGCAAAAGTCTAAGTGTGGGGGAGTTTGATAACATGAAACTATATCACATTTTTAGACTTCATTTAATTAAATTATATCGTTATTTGATTCAATTTATTTTCTATTATTAGATATTACTCGGAATTTTCTTATTATTTATTTCAGGTATCATTATTTAAAGCACATGTGAAAAAGAAAGAAAAGGGGTGCAAAAAGAAGATTTTCTAGAAAAGCAGCAAGCTGAAGCACCAAAGCCCAACCCACGTTTGGAACAAAAAAATTGTTGTCACGACCGCAACAAGCACGTGCCTATCGCCACGTCCTAAGACCTAGTGTTACGACCGTAACACATAGTGTCACGGACGTCACACATTCCACTCCTATATTTTGGGCTTTACGTGCGTGACTGAGTGGACGGTTTTCCCTAAATTCTCTCATGCACTCGGAGACGCTTTGAACCATACTGAAGACACATTCTAGGAGACAGTTATCTTGGGAGGTTAATATAAATAAACCTCACAAAAGTCAATTGAAGCGCTCTCTTCTCCGTACAATTTTTCCAGCATTCTAATTTTTCAAGCAATTTATTTCTTTTTTTTTTCTTTTTCTTTTAGTTTAATTTCCGAAGCATACAATTTACTTTCTCACGATAGTTTCTACACTGGAAACTATTGTGTAATTTTTACTGGATCTAACCTTACGTTAGATCATAGTATTTTATTTCCTTGTTTTTACTTTCCTATCTGATCGAGAATTGTGAAGAACAAATCCAACCGACTTGTGATGGAGTGTTCGAGCATCGAAGCATAAGAGATAAAATCCAGATTTCTAGTATTTTTCCAGGTTCATTAATTGATTAGTTTATCGTTTTAATTTACATATGCTTTGTTCCGCTGTTTATATATGTTGTTTGTTTGATATGGTCGTATTTATGCATGATTATTGTTTATGCATGTTTATCATGTCTGGCTAATTAATTTAGATATCGGTATGTAGAGTAAGCGGAATAAAGGAATCCAAATTGAGTTAGTTTAAATTTATTTCAGAATATAGTCACTCTTTTTCTGGTCTCAATTTACAAAGTTAATGCCAAGGTTTTTGTACGAGAGTAAAAGACATAAAGAAGTTAAAATCAATAGAACGACGGTTTGAGTTTTTAAATAGACAGTGTAAATTGAACATTAACTTTAAATCAGGGCGAAAGCAATTTTTAAGGTTAATTAAATTCTAATTATTTTCAAAAATTATTTTTAAAAGTTAAATGTGAGGGCGAGAGTTAAGCATTTAAGTTTAATCATATAATCTAAGTCAACAGAGCGAGAGTTTGAGACGAGGGCGTTTAAATGGTTAGTATTTTCTCAAAAGGAGTATCTATAGATTCTATTATTTTCAAAAGTGATTTTAGACTTAACGAAATAGTGAGATCGTACGTTAAAATATAAAGTCATAGTCTAATTCAACAGAGCGAGAGTTTGAGGAAAAGACTTTTAATTAATAGTGTCTACTGAAAAGACTTATTTTAAAGTTAAGAAAAAGACCAACGAAGATTTGATTCCCCAAATACGACGAACTACATACTGATATCCATATTATTTGATATTTTATCTAGATCCAAATTTAGTTTTATTTTTTCCCCCTAATCATTAAAGTATCATCCGCCGTAGCTTTACGCAGTAACCCTAGAAAAATGGTAGATCGATTCATTAAGTCCCTGTGGGATCGATATCTTTTAAAACTACGCGATTAGACTGTGCGCTTGCAGTTAGTACCCCGATAGACTCATAAAGTCGCAACCAATTCCCGCATAAGATGTTTAAGAATGAGAAAGACGGATAGCTACTGCTCTACACAATAAAGCTATGGAAAAGCCTTATATTGTTGAAGTTCTTTTGAAGCAAGTAGAAGTTGAGGTTGTGACAAAAATTATGGAGAAGGAAGCTAAGTGTCCTTCTAATGTTGGGACTCTTGATATAAAAGAAGAAGTTGTCGTTCATACTCATGAGGCCTCTGAGGAGGAAGTTCAACCTACTTCATATGCTAAAGTTACTATGAAAATAGGTACTCATCTTAATTATATCTCATATATAATATTAAATTCTTTTGTTCTAGAGGAATTATCAAATCACCTAGCTGATGAATTATCTTCTGATCATAACCAACCAGCTTATGTGGCTAATTCAGAACAACCAACACCCATCAACATTATACTTGAACCACCCATTGAGGTGTCTAGTGCTAAGTCTTCTAGCACTAGTTTTGGTAAATCCGACTTGAATCCTATGAACATCATGCCTTACCAAGTCATCCCTATGGAAACTACACCTTATGTTGAATCTTCCCAACCAAACCTTGTTCAATCTGACATTGCTATTATATTTGAATATGATTAAGGAATCTAAGACCAGTCAATACTTGAACCTCAAAATTTACCCTAACACTAACAAGAAATCCCCACTCACACCAATTACTACTCAAAATGAGGTTGAACAAGTAACTCTAAACCAACCTCCAAAAGATCTACAACTGACAACTACTAGAACTATAACCTGTCCAAAATTCTGAACGATCTGACCATCACAACTCACCTTCAGCGACAAGATATGTTGTGTCAGAATCTAACACATTACCTTTACCTAGTCCCTCTACACCTCACTCTGCTATATGCCCAACCCTTCCAACTTACATGAACTACCAAATGGAAGAGTTTAGAACTATTACTTTTGATAGAGTTCGAAATTTGGTTGCTGAGAGGTGTTGCGGTAAATTCATGACCATTAAGCTATGGATAAACTTAACGTCAATAAAACAAGAGTCACCACCGCGCTTTTATGTTTCCAAAGGAAAAGGAAAACTTACGAACAAAACCCAAAGATAAGAAGTTTTAAAATCAAAACTAATAAAATGTCAGAGATTACAGGTAAGGGGGTTGGTTACACATAGGGAAGGTGTTAGCACCTAGAGTGTCCTAGGTACTCCTAAGAAGCCCTTTTTTATATGTGTATGTGTTTTGGTATAAAATGATGTTTGCAATGAATGGAGTGTGGGGATGATAAAATAATTCATTAATTAAATTTTTGTGTTTGACTAGACCTTCGGACTTGTGCCTACGTACCAACATAGAAATGAGGGATCAAAACCTCGTAGTTCGTGGTATCAATTTCAAAGTGAGTGAATTGCTTTTAACAAAAGTTTAAATTTTGAAAGAGGCACAAAGGGCCTAGAAGAGTTTGAATGAGTGTTATTTCTTTTTGTCTTTTGAAATTTTAAGTCAATATGATTAGATTCATTTACAAGTTTGAGTTAAGAAAAGATTTTGAAAATGCAATGACATAAGGCCAAAGTTTCTAATTTGCAGTAAAGAGTCTAAGTTAGAAAACACAACCAAAGAAGATTTGAAAAAAAGGGGAGAGATTTGAAATTTAAGAAGTGGGAGGATATGAAGAGACTAATACTAAGCAAAAATTTAAAAGTTAAGAGTTGAAACTATCTGACCAATAGGATGTAATCCAATAGACAAGAATGTCATATAGAAATCCACTTTTCCTTTGGATTTTATAATCAAGCAATATCAATAAGCAAGTAGAAATATGAAGAGCATGGCATCAAATAAATATAGCAACATCCAAGCCAGCAACTTCATAGTCTTCTTCTTAATCTCCCCATGTATAAGATGACATACTCCGTGAATAGCTCAAAATAAGGCATTAGACACAGGTTCAAAGTGACATTTGCATCAAGACCATGTAGCAGATGAACTCAAGTGGATCCCAATACTTGATCAGATGAAATTTCAAATCACAAGAACTTGGTTTCAGAAATGTTGGCATTGGCCAAATCCTTTTGCATATGGAATGTTGCCTAATTCTAAGTCCAAAGCTCGGATCAAATCCAACAGTCCACACAAACATTTTTTAGGGGTTTTTGTTGTTTATTAGGTATGTTAACGTCCTAAGACCACAAGCACAAACAAGATACACAAACAAGTATATACAATCACAATATATGACTCAAGGGAGCAAAGTGAAAATGACATTAATATAAACAAGTTAAATGATATGTAAAATGGCAAATGATAAATGGCTTGAATTTAAAGTGCATAAAGTAAATGACTTGAAATTAAAAGCAACAATAATAAAAGTTAGTCAAATGTTACTTGATTAGATGTTAGTGGAGTTTTGCTTTTCAATTGTTTAAGTCATCCTTTGGAGAACACTCAACCCTCTATTCACAAGCATGGGTCCTTGAACCAAGACATCTTCCAAAGGAAGGAAAAAAGGCTAACTTTCCACACAATACCATGAAAGGGGGGAGACTTACAATCTCACTTACTAGAATGCTATGCCTTTGAGTCAAAATTTAGCACTATGTTAAGCAATCGCAATTGGACTTATGTAGAAGTCACAACTATCTGAGGCCAGGCAATAGAAATTTTGGTGTCAATGCATGTTAGAGATATGGTATGATGGACCCTCCTCCTAAAACATACCACACAAAAAATAAAATGATCAAAGGGTGGACCTAATCTCATCCATACTTGTATTGGTTCATCTAACACAAAGACATTGATGAACCAATTAACCTTAGGATATGGAGACTTCATTGGTCAATATGATGAATAGGATAGAAAGGGATTGAAGATGAAGAGGGAGGGAAGGTGAGACAAACACAAATTGGTCATGGGAGGAATTTTATCAAATTAAAATCATTCATTCATTTTGGGAGATGAAATGTACATTTCATCAATCCCCTAAATCCAAGGATTTTAATCCAACAAAAGTCAAATCAACCTTGTCCCAGGCCCAAACACATAGTCAAACTTCACAAGTCAATAAAAATGGCTCAACATAATTTCTACTCAATTAAACAATTAAAAACCAAATTAAAATGCATTTAAATTAAATTATGTTTGATCGAAAACCTAAAACCTCTTCAAAACACCAAATAAATGGCCAATAGATTTATCATAGGTCAAACAAGGTCAAAGGACCTTGGAGAAAAAATTTCATTATTTTTTAATAGTCAAAAGTATTTTAAACAATTAAATCATGAAAAATATCAAAATTGATCCAAAAAATAGTTTTAATTCATAAAATAAAAGATAAAAATATTTGAATTTTTTTGGTGAAAGTCCCATATTTTTTGGATCAATAATGAAATTAATATGAATTAATTAAAACTAAGAAATTAAATGAAATAAACAGAAATTCAAAAAAATGAGAACCATCTGATCTCCCTCATTAATTGAGGTGGCATATCAGATGGTGAGAAACAAGCGGTCCACCATGCACCAGGTCAAGCGTGTTGCAACAATTATAATCAGAACCAAAGGCTGAGATTAAAATATTTTAAATGGATCATGTGGCTGAGATGTGTGACAATAAATCACCGGAGCCAGAGCTTCGGTCTTCTTCTCCAGTGGACCTAACCAAACTGGTCCACCATCAACCATCTCCAAAATGAAAAAGCAAGACATGGATTTACATACAAAAAAAATGCTTAGGAGCTCAAATATGGCCTCAATTTTGTCCAATTCCAAGTATATGAAAAGATACAGGGGTTGAATTTTGAGGATCATGAACTGAGTTACTTTGATTTGACCTCAAAACAACTCAATCTTGTAGCCTACATTGGTAGGACTTCATCAAACCAACAATCAGTCAAAATGGATAAAGGGGAACAACTTTCATGTTGAGTACTTTTCCATTTAAAGCTTGGATCATGATCAATTTTGAGGTGGAAGTTTGGGAAATCAAACATATTTGAAACTTTTCTAAGTCCCAAGTCAAATGTTCACTTCTTCCACCTTAAATAACTTTTCCTATGGATTTCAAATGAGAAAAATCCCTTCATCAAAGTTGTATCTCTTTCAAACCTCTTCAATTTGGTCATGAATTTGACCTCATTTAGATTTGGCATTAAGGAGTTATGCATTTTAGAAGTTGAGGAAAATCACTTGTTCAATGGTATTGGCTCAAAATGACCTATAATGTTTCCTCTTGACACATGCATTTGCAAATTTAATTTGCACTTCCTCTAAACATCAAAGTTGAAGTAGACATATTGAATTTGACCATGTAATTTTAATTGATTTCATCTCATAAACATTGAGCAAGTTATGGTCTTGGGAAGTTGACCTCCAAACTAGGGTTTAGACAAAATGACCTATAATCTTTCACCATAGAAAATGACTTCCCAAGCAAAACTAGGTCTTGACTTCAACATGAAAGTTTTTTGGAATGTCATCTTGAGTAACTTTGCGCTTGTAATATTTTTCATATGACATAAATTGTAGGAGATAGGGTCTAGAGAACCCCCAATTTTGACTAGTAGACTTTCTCTAGTCAACCACCATGAGCCATTGTAAGACCCCAATTTTGACCCTAAGATCCCTCATGCTATCTCATCATATGCATTAGCATTGAGATCATACCTTGACATCATCCGTACCCCTCTTTCATTGGGTTTGTTTTGGCATTAGCATGAAGGAGTTATCAGAGAGAATATCATTTCTATTTTGGCCAAACCAAAAAACTTATGCATCACTCACATGCGATATTGTTCTAGTTGTTGTCGCTTCGTGCGTGCTACATGACTATGGTCATGCATTTCCGCACCACCCTTGTTGAGGGTTGTCACTTCACTTCTCTTCTCTGTTAAACTCATCCACCATCGTCATCTATAACCGTCTAGCCACTGCCAATGCAACTGTCGATTCGTCACCGCAAGCGACACCTCCATCCTTCATCCATTAAATCAAGTTTATTATCAAGTTATCAACACAAGAATTTACCTAATTATTAAAAATAAACATGTGAAACAAAAATCATATTAATTCAAATTAAATTAAATAGAGAGTTGAATATTTACGAATTGTGACACATCATAAAAATTAAGGAAGACTAAATAAACAACAAATATATTTTCGTGCGTATTTTCCTGCGTATACATATCCACAGAAAATTCTTTATCTGTGGACTTTCCTCTAGATAAACATGTAGATAATCAAATTTTAGACAAGTAAATCCGAAGACAATATATCTAAATGTTTATATATATTGCTTCCGTATAGATATACTAAATAAAATCGAAGCAGCTATGAATGATTTATCTATTATGAAAGACATTAATTAGTGTTTATTCTATTTTTTATTATGAATAATTATTATATATATATATATATATATATACATATATATTATATATATATATATATATATATATATATATATACATATATATATATTACATATATATATATATACATATATATATATATATATATATATATATATATATATATATATATATATATATATATATATATATATAACATTGTACCGAGAATTTTTAATTTCCGATAGTTCAAAAAAGTTGGATTTTTCCTTAATTTTTAGAATTTCCAGTGATATGTAGGAAATTTTGAAATTGGCGGTAATTAACTAATTTTTTGCTTTTTTTCATTTTGCAGTGAAGTCTAAGTGAAAATACCACACCATTGCAGGCATGCCCACAAATAGAGAGACATCCCACGCTAGGGTTGATGAGGCAGAGTCTTTTCAACTACGGGTTAGACGAGTCGTTTCAACCGGTTCACATTGGAAATGGTTGGCTGAGTAGGGGCAGATATGTGCACCCCGTAGCACCCGATACCGAGTGAAGTGGTGTCATTCAGAAGCTGGAACTCTATTGGAGGTGCAACACTATTGAAGTACACTTCTTCCTTAATCAAAAATTGACGAAGGGGCATTTTGAGATATTTTCTCAACAACAAATGACCTTTATTTATACAACTTTAAATTCATTCTTGACCACACAAAACGGTCGGTATAATCACAGTCGTCCAAAATTGTCTGCAAAATGTAACGTTGGAAATCTTATAAAATTGAACTAATGGAAATTTCATATTGGTTGAAATTTTCGGTATACTATACTAGTTAATTCATACCCGAAATTCTGAATACAATACTAGCATTAATTCATACCCGAAATTCTGAATACAATACTAGTTAATTGTACCAGAATTTTGAAATTACTTTCGAAAATTTTGTATGCAAATTTAATTCAAATTTTGAGCAGGGGAACTTTTACAATTATGAAATTAAGTGGGATTCCAGGTATAAAAGATTGGATGACATGTTAAATCCTCCTTCCTTGGTCATAAAGGTGAGGCATAACTGCCCATTAACTCTACAACATTGACCAAAACGAGCGTCTATAAATACTTCTCGCCTAAAAAAATGGGACTCTAAATCATCATACATATATTTACAACCCTAAAGAGTATCACATTCACAACAACCATAATACACGACTGGCATAACAGTCTGATTGCTATCAAGCATCGTCGGTCACTAGTGTAGCGGTAAATTTTTTGAGTTTAAGTTATTGATTAACTTAACACATAAAGCAAGAGTCGTCATCGCACATTTATTATTTCCAAAAGAAAAAGGGAAAAAGTACGAACAAAACTCAAAGAAAATTAAAAAAAAAACTAATAAAAAGAGAGGGGTCATACAATATTTCACTTCACCCTTCTTGAGCTTTCACAAATCGCGGAGCAATGGAAGCACATACCACATAAACAATGCTCCTATATTAGGATCGGTGTTTAAAAACCAGATCGAACTAGCCAGTCAAATTGGGAATCAGATCTGATCTGATTGTTGAACCGAATAAATTATTAAAGCAATGGGCATCGACCAGAATCGATAAAAACCAACGAACCAACAATTTTAAAAAACCGACGAATTTAATGTTTGTTTTTTTTTAAGACAAAACAATGTCGTTTTGATAAATATTTTTAAGAAATAGTTATAATATAAATAGAATTTAAACAGTTATCTCTCCTTGAATTTAATTTATTAACCACTACAATTATTTTGTTATTCGTGTAATTAAACTTTATTCTAAATTTATTTAGTTTTGTATTATTTTGTTATGTGTGATGACTATCTTTAAAAATTGAATTTAAAGAATGAATTTGTAAAATTGTGATATTTTGAAATTTTATAGGTATGTAGAGTCATCTAGTTCGATCGGTGAATAAACCGAATTATCCGATTTAATCTGATTTAATTATCCAATTTGACCAGTGACCTAGTGGTTGACCAATGAACCAGTGACCCGATCCGATTTTTAAAACATTGATCAAAACAAACCTATTTTTAGACTCTATCGATGACGACATGTATTAATGTGCCATGGATTTGAACTTTAGTATGATAGGAGCCTATTTAAGTCATTTACACAACAAATATTTAGTTACTCTTACTGAAGCAGCAGAGGGACCATGCAAAACAAAGGGTAACAAAAAAGGAGGAAATGGTGAGTGTTGCACTATGTGTTGTCATTAGAGGAAGATAGACGCACAAGGAGAACAGGAGAAGAAACATAGAAGAATGAACGTCTTTGTTTTTATTTTAAAACCAGAGTTTTTTAACATGAACAATTCAGCCAAACGGTTTTAACAAGTTCCTCTATTCTGATCCCACAAGCTTCACAGCAAATTCAACTAGGTTTGAAAGGTAGGATCATGTGATCCTATATGCGTCAACTAGCAATGCATTGCAAGAAAACCCTAATTTTAGGTCTTTTTGCTTCGTTTCTTCCAAAAGAGTCTGAAAGTGCTAAATATCTGAAAACAAGGGAAAAAAGAGCATAATAAAATAAAATGATAATAAAGTCCTAATAAACATGTAAAATCCGAGTCAAAAACACGGTGTAATTCGGTGTGATCAAAGACCTTCGGTCTTATGCCTACGTACCAACATAAAAATAAGGGATCAAAACCCCGTAGTTCGTAATAAAAATTTCAAAGAAATTGGTGAATTAATTTAAAAAAAGTTTAGTAGAAAGAGGCACAAAGATGGCCAAAGATTTGAATGTGGTTGTTAGTTCTTTTTTGTCCCTTTGAAATTAAAGTCAATATGGTTAAGTTCATTCACAAGCTTGATTTAGGAAAAAGGTTAAAAATTCAATGGCATAAGGCCAAAGTTTCTAATCATTAAAACATGTCTAATTTGAAAAACACAAATAGAGAAGGCTTTGAAAAGAGGGAGATATTTGAAATTTAAGAAGTGGGAGTAGATGAAGAGGCTATCCTGGACAAAAATTTAAAAGTTAAGAGTTGGAAAGATCTAACCAATGAGATGCAATCGACAAGACTAGAATGTCAGATAGAAAGCCATTTTCCTTTAGACTTTATCAAGAAACAAGCATAAGCAATATCCAAGTAAACCATATGAAGACCAAGGCATCAAATAAAGATGGCCATAATATCCAAGAAAGCACTCCAATAGCTAACAACCTTCAATGTCCTCCAATGTATCAAATGAAATATTCCCTTGATACACTTACAAAAACAATGATCAAACACAATTAAAATAACAATATAACAATTAAACACAGAGACAAAGTGACAAGTGAACCAAGGGGAACTCAATGCTTGCATCAGATAAAATACACTATCAAATATGTCTCTGTCTCAGAATAGGGGAATTGGCCAAGTCCTTTAGCATAGGGAAGTTGCCTACTTCTAAGTCCAGGAGTTCATATCAAGTCCAATAGTCCACCATGATATCTTTTAGGGATGTTGTTGTTACTAGGTATTTTGAGGTCCTAATACCACAAATAGGACAAAATCATAAGTACACAATATGTACAAATACAAATGATATGGCTCAAGTGAGCAAGGTGAAAATGACTGAAACATAAACATCTTGCATGAAATGTAAATGGCACTGAATGATAAATGTACTTGAATTTAAATTGCATTAAGTAAATAACTTGAAAGTAAAGCAATGTTAATAAGAAGTTAGTCAATTGTTAGTGAAGAGTTTTAATTGTTTAAGTTATTCTTTGGAGAACACAACAACCATTCATTCACAAGTATGAATACATGAACTAAGACATCATCCATGAGAAGGGCTCCAACTTGGATAAATCAATAAGTATACCACTAGCTCTGATGAATGGGAAAAGGTTAAATTTTCCCACAATGCCTTGAAGAATGGGAGACTTACAATCTCACTTACATGAATGATATGCCTTTTGGAACAACTTTAGCTCTATGTTAAACAATCGTAATTGGACTTATGTAGAAGTCACAACTATCTGAGGTCGAGAAATAAAAATATAGGTGTTAGTGATTGTTAGAGAGACGGTATAAAGAACCATACTCCTAAAACATACCACACACAAAAATAAAGTGGGAGAGACCTATCCCAATCAGACTCATGTTGATTCATTTGACACAAGGTCATTGATGAATCAACTAACTATTGATATTTGAGATTTCATTGGTCAATGGATGAGTTGAGAAGAATAGGGATGAAGATGAAGAGGGAAGGGGAGATAGAAACCCAAATTGATCATAGGAGGAATTTCATGTGATTAATACTATCCATTCATTTTGGGGGATGAAATTTACATTTCATCAACCCCCTAAATCCAGGAGTATTGGTCAAATAAAAGTCAAATCAACCATGATCAAGACCAAACAAAAAGTCAAACATCACAAGATCAATTCAATGTCTAAACAATATTTTTAAACAATTAAAAAATTAAAAATCAATATTAAAATGCATTTTTAAATGGACAAAACCTCAAGTCCCTTCAAAACACCAAATAAATGGGCAAGGGATTTATCCTAGGTCAAACAAGGTCAAAGGACCTTAGACAAAAAATTTCACAATTTTTGGAAAGTCAGAAGTATTTTAAAATATTTAAAAATAAGTCAAAAATCAATTAATTCACAAAAATACCAAAATTAAACCAAAAAATGATTTTAATTAAAATGTCGAAGAGGAAAATATTTAAAGATTTTTGGTGAAAGTTCCGTATTTTTTGGATTAAGAATGACTTTAATATCAATTAATCAAAATAATTGGATTAAAAGAAAAATCAAAAAATAAAAAGAAATTAGAAAAAATAAGGGCCATCAGATCTCCCTCATTAATTGAGGTGACAAATATGATGGCCACAAGCATGCACTCCATCATGCACCACAGTCAACACGTGTACACGCTTGGTAATCAAAAGCGAAGGCTAGGATTAAAACATTTGAACAAGATCAAATGGTTGGGAAGGCGCCAAAAATGGGATGACCTTCATATCGCAAAAATTGAGCAAGTTATGATTCATGAAAGTTGACCTCCTAACTAGGGCACAGACAAAATGACTTTCCAAGACAAATTAGATCTTTATGACAACATGAAAGTTGTTTGGAATGTCATAAAGAGTAAAGTTTCTTTTAGAATAATTTTCATATGACAACAATTGTAGGACATAGGGTCTAGAGAACCCTAGTTTTGACTAGTTGACTTTCTCTGGTCAACCTCTTTGAACCAACTTGCAAAATTGAAGTTATATTACTCTTCGGGGCTCATGGAGAATCATATGTTCTTGAGATGATGTATAATGAAGTATCCCATAATATCTTTGATCAATTGATGAAAAAACTTGTTGAGGAAGTCACACAAGATACCCAGATGAATTAGGGCTTCCAAGGCAAACAAGCTTCAAACTTTTGAGGAATTATTGATCAAATTGACAAATGAAGAACATGGAGATCCATATATGATGCTTATAACCATTTGAACATTTCCTTTATTGATCTCTTGCATTGAGGGTCTCAAACCCTAGTTGTGAACTTGGTGGGGACACAAATGGACACACACCTACAAAGGTACACATAGACATATTTTTGGTATTTTGGTTAGAAAACAATAAAAAATAAAGTATGATACAATCAAAAGTGCTTGGTGATCTATCCCAATACAAACCCAATGAATGAGGGGTGGGGAGGATACCAAAGTGTGGTCTCAAAGCCAATGTAGATCATGAGATAACATGAGGGATCTTAGGGACAAAATTGAGGTCTTACAATCATGACTAGTGGGTAAAGGTTACACTCAGTCTTATGGTGTAGATTATCAAGAGACAATTACGCCAGTAACCAAGCTCAACACTTGGAGGATACTTTTGTTACTAGAAGCAAACCAATATTGGCCTCTATTAGAATTTTATGTGAAAATGATTTCCTACGCGGAGAGGTTTTAGAAGAAATTTAGTCCTCAAAATACTTCCATTAACTGATGGTAAAAAACAGTCTGCCCTCTGCCAAAGGATTCGTGTCTGAGGGATTGTGTTGTGTTATATTTGCAAATAACCATTCCTAGGGAGATAGCTTAGGATTGCCTTAGGAAATGGGTGACGGTGAAAGGTCTCCTGAAGGGAGGTATCACCACGCCCTTACGTTTTCCTCGCCCATGAGAAGAAGAAACATTGGATAAGACATGTCTTGGATAATGGGAAAGTCAAGATAGTTACTGACTCATGTATCCCTTGGGAATAGGAATTCAACTTTCTACCTTTTGACTGGGTGGGCGATGACCTTTTCCAAGAAAGCCCTAGGAATCAAGAATTCCTATAAATACCCCATCTTTCAAGTGGGGAGAGGAACTCATACATGCTTACTACTATCCATTATTACTCAGAGATCACTTCGCTCCTAGTAACCTTAATGACATTAATAAACAACATAAACTTTAGTAAATATTGCTCTATTTATGTCCCGAGATCTACATTAGTCACTATTGCTCAAACCAGGACTAAGACTTGATGTTCAGGCCATAGATTGTCCGATTTGGGACTCTTAACACCCCCTCCCAGGCCCAAGATTTACGTATGGACCCTGGAACTAAATGGTGGGTGGCCCAATGGATCTTAAACCAGACCCTATACCATCTTTAGAAATTGTAGGTTGGGACTAACTCATCCCTACAAAACTGAATTGTAAGGTGAGGATTGTCCCTACTTGAAAACACTTGTAAAGTGAGACTCTTAATATTAAAAAATACATGTAAAGCACAAAAATACATGTAAAGCATAGTAGCAGTATCACTCTAGTAAGTTAATATATTTATTATCAAGTTACGAACACAACAATTTGCCTAATTATTAAAATTAAACCTGTGAAACAAAAACCATATCAATTCACATATTCGAACCTAAAAGAAAAAAATTTGATGTAAACATAGCAAAATGGGTGAGTAGATGGTCCTAAACTTAAGGAATGCAAAAAACATGCAAAGAAGCTACCACACAGGGACATGTTTGGACACTACACCAACGAAAACAATTACATGCTGGCTGAAAGTAATGAGGATAGGATGCAACCATAACCACCACTTAGCCAAACCCTCCAACCTTCCATCAAACAGATTAGCTTCAATGTCTACTCGTTCATCTTCATCTTCATCCTCAGACATGTTGCTCATGTACCTTCCTTCCTTATGTGAAACAATTTAGATTATCAAATGGAAAAAACTATCACTCTACTCATGGAATTATGCACAATTCATACTACTTGAATTGCATTTGCTACCTGTGAACTGTGATGGTTTCCTTCCATAATCTGTAATGGTTTTATGTTATCTTCTATCCAAAGATCCGATAATTCTTGAAATTGTTCACAAATTCCAAGAACTAGGTTGTTTAGAAGAGATTTATAAGTGCTTTTCACTAAAAATGAATTGTTTAAGTACATTTTTGTTGTAAGATAATTCAATCGTATTTTATGAACTAAACCATATTATTGATTTAGATTAGGCCTTGTCATGTTGACCTCTAACATGAATCCTTCCAACTAAGAATATGAATTGGCACATGATGATGTGGATGGTGAATGTTGCTTGTTGTGTCACAGGTCTGCACTAATTTTTAAGTGAATGAAGCTATGCAAATGATTTAAGCATAATTTCAAAACTCTTGAGAATCTAACTTAACACGTTGTTATCTGCTTTTTCTATTTATTATCCATAACTAGTTACCTAATCTAACAAAAGTTGAAGCCTTCAGACCCAAATAATTAATATTGGACACGAAAGAAGGAAATTTTTAATAATTTAGAATACATTTAGTATCCATGTTTCTCTAGCTATCAACCACTGAGGGAACACCAGAGAGTGAGAAGTTGCAAGCGCGTATCATATTGCACTACTTTGGGCTTTTAAGCAGAGTATGATGTTTGAATCGAGGACCATTTTGTTTCCAAACTACCTAGTTTGATCAAATCAGTGCTTTTCACATTCAAAAACAATTGAATGAGCGTGCAACATGTCTGGGTTGATTTTTTGCGCCGCGACAATGTAGTATTTGATTCAATGCCCCAAATTCTACAAAGCAATGGTTCATTCCTAGTATATTTGGCAAAGCATCAATATGTTGACTACTTCTAAATCATCATCGTCGCTATCATCATCATTACTTTTATCAATGATGAAGATTTTTATGATGACAACAATGGAGATGATTTAATGTCTCAACAGATTTGATGTTTTACAATATAAATTAATAGAGAACAAACAATTGTTTTGAAGAATTTGGGGCAATAAACCAAGTTCTATGTTTTAAAGAGCGATATAGATGAAGCATGAGATGGATGCAATTCGAAAATCATGTATGATCTAAGTTGTATTTTAAATATTACTTAATTTTTGGACTATTATTTTCTAAGTCAGTTTAAATGAATGCATGTTCAATGAAGGGAGTGAAACAAACAATCTACATACATTATAATAAACTCAACAACAACATATATATCAATAAAACAACAACAACATACCTTTTCCTGAAAAAGTTCATGGGATAATCTGAAGTTGATCTACTTTTTGTCGCGAGGAAGAAAAAGTACAATGCATATAAAACTTCCAAAAATGATTCATACTTCTTCTACTATTTCTCCATAGCAAAACAAAACATTTATGAACCACACCCATAATATGAGTTAACCTATTTTGGAAATATAAACTAGCATTAATATTATAATATAACAAGCAACAACAAAGTATTAGGGAAGTAAATCATGCCACAAAAAAAAGGCATGTTAACATAAATAAGCAGTACACTGTAAAATAAAAACCACAACATAACTACCATTAACATTGTAACATAATAAGCAACAACAACCAACAGTACATTGTTAACCCCAAAAGGAAGTAAATCATGCAACGACAAAAAGCAAAATGTTAACAACAACTAACAACAACTACCCATAACAAATATAAAAAAATTCAACAACAACAACTAACAACAAATCATGTAAAACATAACAAAGTCTTCAATCTTCATGCCTAGTTGAACTCGTGCAATTCTCAAGGTCTTCATCAGATTCAGAGTTAGTTACATTCAGATTCATAAGGTCATTCACAATAGCTTCTACCTTCTTCATCTTTTCAGGGTTAAGATTCCTGAAATGAATCTTCTTATTTCCCGTTCCATCAGAAGGTACAACAACATACAACAACAAAAACATAAACTATCGAACAAGGAAGAAGTAGAATACCTTTATATATGAAGCGAGAGCTAATGACGAAGAAGAGATAAAATGGGTGCTAGGGTTTCTCTGTGATAGATACGGTGATATTGTCAAGAAGCGAGATCTAATTCCCTTATATTATAAATATGTAAACAATTTCACCATGTTTGTATTAAAAAACCGTGATAAATGTAATGAATTTCACAATGGTTCTCACTATCAACCGTGGTGATAGGTATTTCAAGTTAATTTATATATTATAGTTATAAGCACAACATCAATTGTAAAGAAAAAGTATGAAATTGTTGGATCTGAGATTCGAACTGTGTCACTTCATAAATGTATAATCACGATTTATTAGTTTGACTGTAATGCAATGTATTTTTGTAAATATAAATAAAAAATCGCATCCGCAATTGAGGTATTACCATGGTTAACAAACAGACCGTTGAAGTTTAGTATGACGAAAGGTCTATTTTGTAGTAGTTATGATCCACGTAAGCCTCATATGGATGCTATAGAGAGGATATTAATATATTTGAAATCCACTCCAACTAAAGGAATATTGTTCTCAAAACAATGGTCACTTGCGGGTAGAAGGCGAAGGTGGCGAGAAACACAAAAAAAAGGGGTTTGAATTGGGTTTCTAAAACAAAAGGTTTTCAAAACCAAGTCAATCAAACAATAACACGAACAAGAAAATTAACAAAGTTATTTTTATACTGGTTTGCTGATAAGGAAGATACCTCCAGTCCACCCTACCAAGGTGATTTTTCCTTCTCAACAAGGACTTAATCCACTATAATCGAAACTGATTACAGACACCATAAATACAAACCGTGTTTGTCTTCTTGAGTCTATTTGACTAAAACCTAGTCACTCAAGGAAACTACTCAAACAACTTTGAGATTTACAAGTTTGTGTTTACAAGTATTGAATCTAAGAAAGCATATTAAAACAAGTTAAATACAATGAATATCTTCACACGATAACGAGCAAAAACTCTTGTGTGTTTATAAAAACTATACACAAAAATAATATGAAGTTCAACAAAAGTGTGTGTATGAGCGTAATTTTAGTGTAGTGAATTAGAAGCTTCTTCCATTCTTCCAAGCCTCCTTTATATAGGAAGTTGAAATATCAGTTGGAGGGTAGAATTGGAATAGAAAATTGCAGTTGTCTCTTTGTGCAACGGTTTACATATAGGAGAAAAAATGGTACAATAGTGGAAGGAAGGGTGCTCTTGTACTGTGTAATACTTTTCTGATGTAAAAAACCTTTTGATCTTATCTTCTAATCTTCAGAGAGTTCTGACGAAATGATATTGAAGCATGCTTAGAATGATTAAGAGACTAGTTGACAAAATCTTCAGAACCTCGGTCTTCAAAGTCTTGACACAGTTCCTCAGAATTTGGTCTTCAGAGTCTTCAGATCTTGTTCTTCATAAGCTTCAGAACTTGAGCGGAGAATCTTGAAGGCTGACAATCCTCCAGAGACTATTCAATCAGAGTCATATTCATAAGCTTTAGCACAAACAATCATCAAAACCGTTGTCTAAGAGCTTTCTAGAACTCAACAACCTCTTGTAGAGCACTTGTATCTCTTCAGAGTCAGAGTGTGTTGATTCCAGAATTTGATGACGTCATACGTCAGTTCTTCAGAGTCAGAACATGTTAGCAAAAGCTACACACTAGATAAAAACCATTAGTGTAGAAAATTATTCTCTAAGAAACAATGCATTATTATCATTAAAACTAAAGGCCAGATGCATAACCAAATATTTGTAGGATCAAGCGCTTACCACTGCGCTAAAAGCAATTGCTGTTAGTGAGGGTGCAACTTTATTTCCTTATAGTATGAGCCCTAAGGGGCTGCACCTAAAGCGAGGTTTTTAAGCTCCCTCTAAGCGCCATGGGTTGGGATGTTAAGCCCATTCATATTGTGGCAAGTTATTTTCATGGAAATTATAATTATAATGATGATGTAATATATATTGCTTCCGTATAGATATACTAAATAAAAAGGAAGCAATTATGAATGATTTATCTATTATGAAAGACATTAATTAGTGTTTATTTATCTATTTTACAACCGATTAATTAGTGTTTATTTATCTATATTGAAAGCTTTTATTTTTCTTTTAAAAACAGTTGAATAACCATCGACAGTTATATTGGTACCCACTTCCATACCGTAAAATCAGCACAAGGAGTAATGGATTTTAAAGATGAAAACAGTGACATGCAAAATACACACATTGTTTTCATATAGAGATATGCATCAGTATCATGAAAAGTTACACAATGTTTATTCCTAAAACTCAAGTATATATGTTATGGTCTTCACTACCTGCATTTCAGCATATTCACGCTCTTAAAAATGAAATAGAGACATAATCAGTTTGCAAATTAAAAAAGAGTATACAATTCTTACAAATGAAATAGAGACATAATAATTTGCAAATTAAAATTAAATTGATAAAATATAATAATTATGAATTTCTGAAGTTGAAAAATCACTTTGTATACATGGTAAAAATCCTAATAACCATAGAAATATACCTCCGGATGAGAAAAAAAAAAAAAAAAAAAAAACTAGTTACTTGATCCTCCAATCGAAAGAAGGCTTTCCTGGTAAAGTCCGGTATAACAACAATAATCTTCTCCTTTAATCCCAAGCTCCTCAATTATTTGGGTGCTCAAATCAACATAGGCTAGCTCATCATCTATTTTTCTAAAGAAAATGTATCCCTTCTTCCCAAATCCAATTGGGGCCAGTCAATGGAAGGCATGGGGCCATAAATAAATAGTTTGATCCATGATTCTTTCACACCGAGTTCACCCAGAATAGATATGTGAAAAATATTATTCTTGTCATGATTTGTGATAAAAGCAATTGATCCATTTAACCCCGTCAAGTATCCATCATCCAAATCAGATCTTTCATCAATGGGCGTTGTAAAGAACACCTCATGACTCATGTCAAATGACATCATAAATATTTGATCATGTTTACCCTTAACCAACCAATGACATGCACCATTCATGTACAATTCCTCCCCATTAAATGGGTTACCAACACACCATTGAGCCATATCATCCATGTGGAGTATCTTCCAAGAATTATTTCTTAGACTATATATCTCAAAAAAGGAGAAATACATTATACCTTGTGGTGGAGGAGAATCAGGATCATAGTCATTACAACTTGAGCTATCAAATGTTACATATTGAATCACCTTAAAGTCATCTCTTACTTGGTCATAACCAAACCCATGAAAGTCATGAAACACGCCAAGGCGAGGGTGTTTTGGTACAAGCTCATCGGGGCTAGGAGGAATGACAACGAATTCTTCAATAGCTGGGTTCCACAATACATATTTGACCTTATTAGAACCTCCCTTACATTCTTTGTCCCGATACAAAAAACACCGCTAACACTTGTTTTTCCCAAAATATTAAGATAAAAGTCATCCTCTTGAAATGGAGGTGGCAAAGTTAATTTGATTCTACTATCGAGCAAATGCAATTCAGGATGGTAACGATCAACACAATCACGTTTAAATATGAGGAGATATGTACGATGATCCTCGGAATTGCTATGAGATATGAAATGGTTGCGGAACATATTGATGAAATGAGAATTTTCAAATAAAATGGACCATGATTTGCGTACGCAACCAAAACGCTTCAATGATTTAACGGGGAGTTTCGAAAGAACATGGAAGGCAACATCATCGTCAATATACTTTCTGCTAACCTTTGAATCAGACCACTTGTTGAACGGCAGTGATAGCTTCTGCTGATAATCCATGAACGAGTTGAACGGTGATGATTTCTTATGTTGATAATCCCTGGTCGAGTTTAACGGCGGTGATTACTTCTACAAATAATCTATGGTCAAGTTGAACCACGGTGATTGCTTCTGCAAATAATCCATGGTCGAGTTGAACGGTGGTGATAGCTTCGGCTGATTCCGCTTACAAAGAGAGGAAATTTCTTCAATTCATCGATACCGCTGTTGCTTGTGTTTTCTTCTTGTGTATATATATATATATATATATATATATATATATATATATATATATATATATATATAATTAAATTTACTCAAATGACCTATTTTTTCAAAAAATCTCAAAAGCCAATTTTTTTTAGTAATTTGCTTTTGAATACAATTATTTTTATGTTTAATGATTCTATGAATACAACAACTCTTTTTTTTGAAAATTGGAGCCCGGTTAATTTAACTTTTAAATATTATTATTATAATGAAATAAAATTTTATGGAAAAATAATTAAAAAAATTCATAAAAGATTTAAATGTAAATTAAGTTCAAATAGTTTTTAAAATGCTAATTTAAATATTTTCTTATTTTATTAAAACTTATTTTGGATTTTAATATTTTTTTAAAATTATTTAATTTTGAAGTCATTTCAAATCATTTTTCATAAATATCATTTTTGAGATACAATTTTTAGTCTAAATTGTAATTACGATTATATTTTAATTTTTAATAACGTATGTCTATATTATAATATATCAAAACTAGTCTTTAAATTTAGAAAAAATAAATATAAATAAAATTTATAATATTTTGAAAATCAATTTATAAATTTATTTTTGAAAATACAAAAAAATAAAAATAATTAGAGCTAAAACAGACCCTTCATTTGATTTAGATTTTGTGAAAAATCATTCTAAAATGTAAATCAAACTGAATATTATTCATTGATTCTGATTTTTTATCTTTAAATTTAAATTAAATGAATTAATGTTCAAACTAAATAAACTCATTGTACCTCTATTATAGTAAGTATATATTTAAATTAATTTTGGTAAAAACAAATCAAACAACCTGATTATAAAAATTATTTTTAAGGAAAAAGAGCAAATGTTTTTTAATAAAAGATAATGAGTTTAGTGGATGTCCACAGTCTATATATATTTTATAAAATTAATTTTTTAATTGTAATTTTTAATATAAACTTTTGCCTTAAGAACACAAGTTAGCATTAATTTTTTTTTATATAATCTCTCAATAAAAAATCACTAATCTATTAAATTATTTAATTTTGTTATAAATAATAACTTAATTTGATGAGATCCGCACCTTGTCATTGAATAATGGTATAAAATTATTTTTTATTATGAGTAATTATATATATATTAGAATTATTTTTTAGAATTTCTAGTGATATGTAGAAAATTTTGAAATTGGCGGTAATTAACTAATTTTTTGCTTCTTTTTTTTTCATTTTGCAGTGAAGTCTAAGGGAAAAGACCACACCATTGCAGGCATGCCCACAGATAGAGAGACATCCCAGACTAGGGCTGCTGAGGCAGAGTCTTTTCATTTACGGGTTAGACGAGTAGTTTTAACCGGTTCACATTGGAAATGGTTGGCTGAGTAGGGGCAGATATGTGCACCCCGTAGCACCCGATAACGAGAGAAGTGGTGTCATTCAGAAGCTGGAACTCTATTGGAGGTGTAACACCACTGAAGTACACTTCTTCCTTAATCAAAAATTGACGAAGGGGCATTTTGAGATGTTTTTCTCAACAACAAATGACCTTTATTTATACAACTTTAAATTCATTCTTGACCACACAAAACGGTCAGTATAATCACAGTCGTCCAAAACTGTCTTCAAAATCGTAACCGTTGGAAATCTTATAAAATTGCACTAATGGAAATTTCATATTGGTTGAAATTTTCGGTATAACATAATACTTTTTAAAAATACCTGTAAAATTTCAAGCGTACCGATTTTTTTGAAAATTCTAGCATTAATTCATACCCGAAATTCAGAATACACTACTAGTTAATTGTACCAGAATTTTGAAATTACTTTCGAAAATTTTGTATGCAAATTTAATTCAAATTTTGAGCATGGGAACTTTTAAAATTATGAAATTAAGTGGGATTCCAGGTATAAAAGAGTGGATGACATGTTAAATCCTCCTTCCTTTGTCATAAAGGTAAGGCATAACTGCCCATTAACTCTACAACATTGACCAAAACGAGCGTATATAAATACTTCTCGCCTAAAAAAAATGGGACTCTAAATCATCATACATATCTTTTAAAACCCTAAAGAGTATCACATTCACAACAACCATAATACACGACTGGCATAACAGTCTGATTGCTATCAAGCATCGTCAGTCACTAGTGTAGCGGTAAAATTTTTGAGTTTAAGTTATTGATTAACTTAACACATAAAGCAAGAGTCGTCATCGCACATTTATTATTTCCAAAAGAAAAAGGGAAAAAGTACGAACAAAACCCAAAGAAAATTAAAATAAAAAACTAATAAAAGAGATAAGGGTCCGAGGGTTAGTTATGCAAACCGAATGTATGAGCATCCTAAACATCTATGGTACTCCATGGGAACATCTTTGAAAATAATCACATTTTAGTTTTTAAAAAGGTGTTGTTTGAAAAATATTGGAGGGATGGGAAAAGAAATAGTTTTCTTAATTTTTGTGTTTGCCAAGACTTTTGAAGTCTCATGCCTACGTACCAACAAAGTGTAATGGAGGATCAAAACCTCATGGTTCATGGTAAAAGTAACAAAGATGTTTGTTTTCATTCATTTTACTGAAAAGATATTTTGTCATTTTAATGAGAATACTCAACTAGTCATCCACAAGTATGAGAACTTTGCATCAACATGAGAAGAGCTCTAACTTGGATAGAGATCCATAAGTATGCCAATAACTCTCTTAGATGGAAAAGAATTATCGTCAATACTATGGGGATAGGAGAATTATATCTCAACTATGGAAATGACTCATGTCTAAACATCAAAGTTTTAAAATGAAAAGTGCACAAATGGGCACAAAATAATTTGAATTAGTTATACATTTTCTTAAGTATTTTGAAATTGGTTTGAACATGCTTAAGATGGATTAACTTTTATTAGAAAAAATGTATTGAAAATCACTTGACAAAGGTCAAGGTTTATTAAGAAAGTGGTTCAAGTTTGAAAACAAGTAGATTTTGAAAAGAGGGAGAATATTTGAAAATTAAAGAAAGATGGGAGAAGAAGAGACTACCCTAGAGCATAAAATAAAATCTAAGGAGGAAAGATCTAACCAAGAAATAGCAAGCTTTATGACATAAGTCAAGCAGGAATTCCCTCCTTTGGATTAAGCCTCAAGCAAGTCAAATAAGCAAAGAATAATTAATGTATCATATGAAATCAAAATAACCAAGTCAAGTCTTCACAGAGAAATCCAAAGTCAAAGGTATCAGGTGAATCCCAAGGTCTCACATCACAATCTCCCAAAGCAAAGGTCAAATTCCTAACTCTAAGTCCATAACTCCATAACAATTCTAAGGAT
Source organism: Lathyrus oleraceus (assembly GCF_024323335.1). Taxonomy (NCBI): domain Eukaryota; kingdom Viridiplantae; phylum Streptophyta; class Magnoliopsida; order Fabales; family Fabaceae; genus Lathyrus; species Lathyrus oleraceus. The sequence continues at coordinate 521,805,047 of NC_066584.1, forward strand.
AGTAACCTCTAGTCCATAAAATCAAGAGAACCAATTTTTTTAGGGGTTTTCATTTTTATTAGTGTCTTCAAGAGAAAAGGAAGTCCAAATCAATAAAGGAAAAAGAGCATAAACATAAACAAAGGTCCAAGTGGACAAAGGGCGTATATGATATGGGCTAAAAAAAAGCATAAAGTAAATAGCAAGAAATAAAGAGCATAAGATAAATGACTTTAAAGTAAAGTTAAAAGGTTAGTAAATGATATTAGTAATCAAAAAGGGAATTGCAATTGGTCATTTTTTGGAGAACACTTAACCATCCACTCACAAGCATGAAAACATGGGCCTTTATATCATATATTAGAAGGACTCTAACTTGGATAAAATCAACAAGTATGCCCCTAGCTCTGATAAATGAAAACGAAGCAATATTTTCACACAATAGCTTAAAGAGTATGAGACTTACAATCTCAATGAACCGCTGTCGCGCGCGGATCAAAAACGAGTATTTTTGACAAAACGTAGTTAACGACAAATTGACTCGGATTATCGTTCTCACAAGGATTCTTGAATGAATTAACCAATGATAGTAACGATTAATGGGGTTTTGGTTGGTTTAGGATTCAATTAAAAAAAATAGATTAAAATAAGTGATTATTGAAATAAGCTGTAGCAACAATTTACTGATTCGGTCTTTGCCTATCATCGACTATCGTAATTCCAACCGCAGATTAACTATTCCTATTCGATTATAATATCAACTGACAAGCGCAATTGATAGTATAAGTTGCATGTTCCTATTATCAGAATTAAGCAAACAGGATTAAGTTTCATGAATTAAACAAACATGAATTAAACGGACTCGATAACGAATTAAGCAAACGAAATCGTGACTATAGTTAGGATCACACAATCAATCGGATTAAATCAATATAGCATATGTAAATCGGATTAAGCAAACAAAATAAATATATTAATATTGAAAGGAATAAAAAACCTGAATAAGAATTACTAAAATCTCAAGGTATCGAAACCCGAATACAACAAATTGTTTGGATCGATTAGTTCTTCATGAGAATTCTTGCCAGAGCTTTCAAGTCTTTCGTGAATAGTGATCCTCCTAATGTTATGCGGCTACTAGGTATATGGAAAACAAGGAATTTGGTTTACAACCCAACTGGATCGAAAACATAACCCAAGCCCAAAACTAATGACCCAAAACTTAAATAAAACTAATGCTGCAACTTCAACGAATTTTCTGGCCCTCCTACATTCTGATTCAGCTCTCAACTTATGAACAAAAGTTGTAGATCTTTTTCTTAGCTTTTCATCAAATGGTAGCACGTCTCAATCCGATACTCCTAGCTTAAGATATGATTTTTCTCGCAAAAGCTGCTAATGCTGAAAATTAAATACGAAAATTAAATAAGTGCAAAAATAACATAAATTATGAAAACACATTAAAACATAAAAATAATCAAAGCAAACCGAAGAAATGCTTAAGTAAAAACATGGAAGAACGTGCATCAAAATGCACTGATCAAATTCCCCCACACTTGAACTTTTGCACTCCGAGCAAAATGAAAAACAAAACAAAACACAAACACATCAACAGTTACTCATTCTAGGCTACAAGTCATCTTCGGTTAAGCTTGCATTGATAGATACTAATCTTGCACACTAAGGTTATCATAGGAACACTAATCCACAATTGTGCAGTCATAAACCTCCTGAATACACAAATCAACTCGAATCATGTTATTATGTTAAAGCCTAACTTACTCATCCTTCTTTTTGCTCTTTTTCATTCAGGCGCAATCACATTAAGCCCGTTATCTCCACACACCCATAGCAAGGCGACCGGTTAGTGACTCTGATCCTTTTTACACGGGATTCTAGTACTTACGTGGCATAACCCTTTGCTTATTCAGTTGTAGCTGCGGGGGATCGGACCGTAATCCGCCCTACCAAGTCCAGCACTAGAAACCGCTGAACCAACTGACAACGAGTCTTATTTTCAATTTTTTTTGAAGGTTCTACATCGTTGGGTTAAGTGACCGGGTGAGGGTCACCAAACATAGAAGGTGCATTCCCTTTTCTTTTTCTTTTTTTTTCTTTTTCAAAACACTCACTTATATTCATCGGCTTCCCTGCGTAGAGTGTGTGTGAGATGGTGCTGACTGCTGAAATAAACTACTCAAGAGCTGTCAGAGGATGAGAATTTAAGGCTAAAACATAATAAGAATTCGAATCAATTTCCATATGCAGGAGACTTACGGTGTTAAAACAATACCGATCTTGTTAATTTTTCCCAAGTCTTCGCAAACTCGACTCAAAGTAACCTATACCCTAAAACTTTCAAGAAGATGCATTTTTTTTAAGAAAGAAAACAAAAACCAAACAAAACAAAGAACAAAAAAAAAGAAAATAAAGTATTCCCTCCCCCACACTTAAAATATGCAATGTCCTCAATGAAAGAAACAAACATAAAATAAGAGAGAGAAGAGAGAGGAAAGAACACACCCGAGTAGTCAAGGAGGATAGGTGATCACATAAGCAGTCTTTCCCAAAGAGATAAATTCTACATTTTCTTCTTCCAAAGTGGGGCTGTCATGGAATAGCTTTGGGTAATGTCCATTGAACTTGAAATTTTTATTAGTATCTTCACCTCTTATTCCAGGATCAAAGAATCTTCTAAAAGTAAAAGTGTCAAATGGACACGTGAAGGTGATCTGATCTGGAATGTCAGCCAATGTCCAACCAAATGCCTTTTTATGCTTCCTTAAAACCTGCAAAAGCTTATTTTCTTGATCGAAATCAAGGTTAGAAGAAATTATAGCCGGTAGTTTTTCATTCATCTCTAAATAAGCATATTTCATATTTTCAGGAAGTTGCTTCAGCTCGAGGGAAGGTGGCTGCTCAATAGAAGGAATGTTTGGGGCAGCCGGGATGTCAAGAGCTTTATCTACATGAACAACTTTATTTGCAACCTCATCTGCAGTAAGAATATCAACTTGCAAGGCAACCTCAATTTCAGCACAAACAGAGCAAATTTTAGTTTCAGTACAAATATCACAAGAATAAACATCATCAAAACCAGACAATGATGGAAAATCAGATGCAAACAAATCACTACAAGTATCATCAACAATTTCAGAAATCAAATCTATTTGAAAAACAGAATGTTCTTCCAAGGGTTGTTGGTTTGATCCTTGAGCTTGCTGCATGGCATTCACCAAAGTGGCAAGCTGCCCAATCTGTGTTTGCAAAGTCTTTAAAGTAGAATCTACTTGTTGTTGAAACTAGAGATTATTTGCAGCCATTTGTTTGACAATATCTTCTAGTGAAGGTCCAGAAGGTGCAGAGCACACAACCTCAAATTCCTCCAGATGCTCATGTGGATCATCACCTGCAAGACCACTAAACCTTGGAAATAGGTGTATTAAACTAGATTTCAATTCAAAAGGAACCGAAACATCAGAATATTCAATACAAAGGTCATTATAATTAACATCAGGAGCAGCAAACTGCCTTAACGTTCTTTGATCATCCATGTAATAAAAAAAACACAAATACCAACTATGTCCGAAATAGACAAAAACAAATAGAAAGAAGAAAAAAGATTAAAATAAATTCAGAAAAATACAAAAGCACCAAACTTAATCTAATGACGTGAAATAAAAAATTTGAGATTTGTTTTGGATTTTTTCGACACTATGAAAACAGTAAAAAATCAATTAAAAATAGAAAAACAAGGATTTGGCAAATTTGACGTCAGAATCCCTTACTCTAAGAGTAAGAGAGTATTGATTGCACGATTTTTCTGCTTCCAGTAGGTAAAAAACTTATACAATCAAACACAAATTTTCCAAAAACCCGTTTTTTCTGACTCTAGACGCAACTCCGAACGCGAAACTGTAGAAAAATTCGGAAAAATAACAGGAAATTGCAGAACAAAAAAACACACAATAATTAAAACTAAACTATTGGCTAATTCGACAAGAATCCCAGGCAACGACGCCAATTTGATCCGTTGTCGCGCGCAGATCAAAAACGAGTATTTTTGACAAAACGTAGTTAACGACAAATTGACTTGGATTATCGTTCTCACAAGGATTCTTGAATGAATTAACCAATGATAGTAACGATTAATGGGGTTTTGATTGGTTTAGGATTCAATTAAAAAAAATTGATTAAAATAAGTGATTATTGAAATAAGCTGTAGCAACAATTTACTGATTCGGTCTTTGCGTATCATCGACTATCGAAATTCCAACCGCAGATTAACTATTCCTATTTGATTATAATATCAACTGACAAGCGCAATTGATAGTATAAGTTGTATGTTCCTATTATCCGAATTAAGCAAATGGGATTAAGTTTCATGAATTAAGCAAACATGAATTAAACGGACTCGATAACGAATTAAGCAAACGAAATCGTGACTATAGTTAGGATCACACAATCAATCGGATTAAATCAATATAGCATATGTAAATCGGATTAAGCAAACAAAATACATATATTAATATTGAAAGGAATAAAATATCTGAATAAGAATTACTAAAATCTCAAGGTATCGAAACCCGAATACAACAAATTGTTTGGATCGATTAGTTCTTCATGAGAATTCTTGCCAATGCTTTCAAGTCTTTCGTGAATAGCGATCCTGCTAATGTTATGCGGCTGCTAGGTATATGGAAAACAAGGAATTTGGTTTACAACCCAACTGGATCGAAAACATAACCCAAGCCCAAAACTAATGACCCAAAACTTAAATAAAACTAATGCTGCAACTTCAACGAATTTTCTGGCTCTGCTACATTCTGATTCAGCTCTCGACTTATGAACAAAAGTTGTAGACATTTTTCTTAGCTTTCCATCGACTGGTAGCACGTCTCTATCCGATACTCCTAGCTCAAGATATGATTTTTCTCACGAAAGCTGCTAATGCTGAAAATTAAATACGAAAATTAAATAAGTGCAAAAATAACATAAATTATGAAAACACATTAAAACATAAAAATAATCAAAGCAAACCGAAGAAATGCTTAAGTAAAAACATGGAAGAACATGCATCAAAATGCACTGATCACCCAATTATGAAAATGACTTACTTTCGAGACATATTTAGCTCTATGTTAAGCAATCATAATTGGACCTATGTAGAAGTTACAACTATCTAAGGTCGGTCAATAATAATTTTGTGTTAATACATGCTATAGAAATGATATGTAAATCATTCTCCTAAACATATGCCACATAAAAAGAAAAAAATAGAAATGATCAAGCACAAGGCTAGGAGGATGGTCCATTACTTCAATTCATACTTATATAATGAATAAAATCAGTGATATGATTTGTCCCTTCTAAGTTAGGTGATCCTCATCCGGTCATTTAGCCCAACGGTACGAACTCTTAAAAATTCAGTTGATACTTAAGCAAAATTTGCTAAGTTAGTGCGAAAAAATTGAAAAAGAGATCATAGTCACTAACAGGTTCACCTGCCTTGAATGTGTATGGATAACAGACTTAATGTGATTGCGCTAGAATGAAAAAGAGGTTGAAAAAATAACAAAGAATATATATTTATTTTTTCTTGAGATCATACACTTATTTGCATCGGCTTCTATAAGACCTCAATTTTGACCCTAAGATCCCTCATGCTATCTCATCATATGCATTGACATTGGGATCACACCTTTGCATTCTCCTTACCCCTCATTCATTGGGTTTGCATTGGGAGAGTTTACCAAGCACTTTTGATTTTATCATTCTTTGTTCATTATTAACTAACCAAAATACCAAAAATATGTCAATGTATAGTTTGTTGCTTTTGTAGGTAGTGTGCGTGTTCACCCATGCTCTATCAAGCTCACATCTAGGGTTTGAGACCCTTAATTCAAGGAGTTCAATCAATAAATGGTTCACATTGACTCTAGACATCATATATGGATCCCCGTGATCTTCACATGTCATTTTGATCAAGAATTCACCAAGAGTTTGCGATTGTTTGCCTTGGAAACCCTAATTCATCTGGGTATCTTATGTGACTTCTTCAACAAGTTTCTTCAACAATTGATCAAATATTTCAAGGGATACTTCACATCACATCATCCTACACATATATGATCCTCCATGAGTTCCAAAAGTCAAGAGAATGTCAACCTAGAAAGATGGTTCATCTAAAGCTATGCCACATAAAAAGAAAAAAATAGAAATGATCAAGCAAAAAGGCTAGGAGGATGGTCCATTACTTCAATTCATACTTATTTTAATACCCTAATTTTGACCCTAAGATCCCTCATGACATCATGTTATTGCACAAGTGCATTGCCTCAAGGGTCATAACATGTTTGGCTCCTTAACCCTAGGGTTGGGACTTGTTTGAGTGTTTTGAGACCACGAAGCATGCTTGTATTGTATATTATTGCTTTTCTTATTTGATTAATAACCAAAAGCACAAAAATATGTCACTAACTCTTTTTGTTTTGAAGCTCAAGTGATCATGTGCTCCACAATGCTCCTAGGAGGTTCCTAAGCCCAATGCAATGGCTAGATGAAGATGAGGAAGAAGCATGACAATGGTCCACAAATTTCCTAATCATCATATATGTCTCCCAAGTATATGAATTTTCCAATTTGATCAAGATAACCCAAAGGGCTTGAAGATTGTTTCCCAAGGAAACCCTAATTCCACTGTGCTTTGATTGTGCCTTGCCCATGAAGCAATCTGAACCTCTGATCAAATTTAATCAAATTAAGTTCTTTCATTCACCATTTTATGCATATATGAGCCTATTTTAGGTCTCTCAATCATTTATTCATCAAGATTGGAGGTTTGACTTCGAAAAGTTGACCAGTCAAGTCATCTGACTAAGCTGAGGTTCAGTGAGCTATACGATTTGATTTGTTTGTCAAATGAAGATGACCCCAAGAGAAAAAATGTTCCTAAGAACCATATTAACAACTTTCATGTTCATAAAAAAATCCATTTTAAGCTTGGAATGTCATCATTAATTTCAAAATATTATAGGTCATTTTGACTGAAACCCTAATTTTGGGTCAACTTACCAAGGGCATAACTTCCTTAATTTTTATGATTTAGAGGTGAGACCAAAGTAATTGAAAATATAGAGATGTATACTTCAAATGTTATGTTGGAAAAAATTTCATAATCCTAAAATAAATACATGTGATAATGAAAAACATTATAGGTCATCTTGGACCTAATTCATTGAATTTGAAAAAGTACCCAACTTCAAATGCCCATAACTTTGTCATAGAAAATCCAAATGATGCAAACTTTGAGTCTAAATTAACTAACTTGAAAATATCTACAACTTTAAAGATGGCAATTGTTTCATTTGAATCTTGTATCATGAGCACAGAGGGGCTTGATTAAGCTTACTTTTGGGTGACTTTTTCAAAATGATTTGAATATGTTTTACACTTGAATTTTCTAGGCCAGTTTTGATCAATTTGCACATGCCAAATGATTTTTTGCCCAACATGACTTTTGTTCCTTATTTCAAGTGCTTTCCAACCATTATTCACAATAGTTCTTGGGGTCTACCATTTGGGAGATTCGAATTTCTTTTCATTATGTGCATTTTTGATATTTTATGATTAAACTTGGTATGCAAGCATTTCCCACTTCATGTGCACGTCCAAATGCCTTCTATGTCAACTCAGCAAGTTGCTTCAGCCATCCATGGGCCTTCCACCCGTCCACAAAGGCCCATGCACTCAAATTTTTAATTCTCATGCACACGAGCAAAGTGTGAACTCAGCCACATTCAACTATAAATAAACACCTCATGAGATTCATTTCACAACCTTTTGGGAGATCCCATATGCTGCTGCATAAAACCATAACCCTCACCAAAGGAATCACTCATAATTTTTCAAATTTTCGAGCTTGAAATTCAGCAACATTAGCTGAGTTTTAATGCCAGATTCCTTAGCCAATCATCTTCCATACATCCAGGGATCAAAGAGGAGCAAAGATCTTGGAGAATTCGTGGCCAGAAGTTCATCAATTCAAAGGTATAAACTCAAACTTTTTGGATCTGAAACTCCTAATTCAATGTAGCTTTCTTATGCTTTGTGGTTCTCTGAAGTCCTCATACTTGAGGCAAGCTTTTGATGCATTCGATTTGCCATTTCATGAACAATCTGTGTGGACACCATGATTTTCTCCTTAATCTTTCTCTTAATATAGGAACATTGAAAGAAATCCATTGGTACAGTGATGATCTACATCACATGAGCTTCATTTCCACATCCTTGTTTCATATTTTTGTTAAGATTTGTTTTCTGCAACTTTTGGCCGGAGTTTGTGAGTCTGGCCGGAGAAGATGGTGGTTTCCACCACCACCACCACCACCACGTGTGCATGCTTATGACCATTGGATCTCCCTTCCACGATCTAATCTCACGCGTCCGTTTCAATTACTTTATTTAATTCGTTTTGTGGCGCGTTTGATTGAAGCCTACCGTGTATCCTCAGATATAGACCATGCATTAGTGCCACGTCAATTAATGAAGTGGATCTAATGGCTCTACATTTTTCCCTTATTTCATTTTTCTTTTTATTTTCTGTTAATTCATTTAATTTTCATTAATTCATTAAAAATTCATTTGAGGTCAGAAAAATTTGAGACCAATTCAGAGAAATTATATGCTAGTTTCACCAAGACGGGATGAAATTAGTCAACAAAGTCTCACTAGGGTTCCTCTTCCAAAACATCTTTTTCTAACACGTCAACGCCAGTAAATTCTTTTGTTTCTCTTTCTTTAGGGAATTGGTTGTCATGAGTGTCTGGATATTTTTTAACATGATGTTCTTCAATTGCACACGTGACGAACTTTGCTTCAACATTTCAACATTTTTTTCTTCATTTTGATCTTTTCTTCTTGGGCTTCATTGTCATTATCCTTAGTTGCTTCTTTTATGAGCCCATCAATGATATGATACTCTTTCACCTCATCAATAATATGATACTCTTTCACCTCCTCAATTTCCTAAACTTAGGACACTATTGGCTGACATCATCAGAAATGACACTTGGTGTAGGTCTCTCCTTACTAAACTTTTATAACTTTTTAGATGGATTGGACGCTTCACGGTGAAGATGCAGTATATCACAACACTTATTTTTTTTAATATTTTTTATTTTAAAACGTGGCATGATGTTTTGATTTAATTTTCGGAATGTTCTAATCATTGAGACGATTAATTTTCTAACATAGTGTTAGAATAAAACAAAAAAAAATGATTTTTTATTTAATTCCCATCATTAGAGTGTCCAAACTTTAGTATGTTTAAGTGTTGATTTGCATCATTGTGATTTAACATAACACATTTCAATTATACTGAGAGAAATATGTATATAAAATGTATGTGAGTAATGCGGGTAGCTAGAGATTAAAATAAAGAAAGAGGTAAAGTTATTGGTACATATGCATATGAAAATAATTGAAATGTCTGAATATAAAAGTAATAAGAAAACAAGGGTGGTGGTTCCATTGTATGTTGTCTACCTTTGTTGTACAAGTGGTTTATTTCGCACTTGCCTCAGACGCTTGCCTTCAAGGAGAACAAGGGATGTCTACGGTGGTCCACGAGACTTATGTCTCTCACTAATGATGATATCTCTTGGTATAATTGTGTTTATGATGGCATTAAGATTATTGACTCTTGTGGTGAGTTCTCCAATGTACCTCTTCTTGGTACATGTGCCTAACAATTTTATTATACATGGTTTATGGCCTTCCAACCACTTGGATCCTCAACCAGAAAGTTGCAGGACCAGAGACAATCAGGGACAAATTTTGAATATGAAAACGGTGATGAGTTTGTTTTGTTATCGTTAATTTTGTTTTATATTACATGTATCAATAACATGAACCTTTATTTATTTTTGACAGATTCCAGAAGATTTACAAAGTAAGCTCAAGAAATCATGGACAAGTTCAATAGGAGATAATGAAATGTTTTGGAAATATGAATGGTCGAAGCATGGAACATGTTACTACGATGGGAAGAAGCATAGGAAATTTACATACTTCAATACAACATACAACTTTTGGAGTGGATTTAACCTTTTTAATACACTCAAGGCAGAAGGGATTGTCCCTATTATAGGAGGCAAGCAGTACACTACAGAGGCTGTAACAAAATCCATCAAAAAACATGGGGATGAGGCTAGTGCCACTATTGGAGGAGAAGGAGATGACAAAGATATTTTTGAAGACTTTGAGCTCTTTCTATTATGAGCGTATGATTGCTAGTGCTCCCTCAGACTTTACCAAAATGGTAAATATAGGGATGAGGCTAGAAGAGGGAGTCCGTGAAGGACGTCTGTCCATGATGATAATTCTTCGACAAAGAAATATGGAGGATTTGCCAGAAAGAAGGAAGGAGAGACTCATGTTGTTTCTTCCCATAGTAAAAGAAGGCCCTCTGTGAGGAGGAAGGAAGTTCGACCAGTCGTCAACCAACACCAGGTGGCTCATATAGCACCTATTTTTAGAGAAGCTCAACAACCAAAAAAACAATCTCGTCATCAACAACAGGCTTACCAGCCCCGTGGCAACAATAACAACAACAACACCAGCAATTATGAGAGGAAAAGGGTGACTTTTGACCCCATGCCTATGACTTACGCTAAACTGTACCCTTCCTTGATTGATAGGAAGTTGGTAACTCCATGTGATCCTCCTATTGTTCCAGCCAATCCTCAATGGTGGTACAAGCCTGAACTTCATTATGTGTATCATTCCGGCGCGCCCGAACATGGTATGGAGAACTGCTTTCCGTTGAAGACGAAGGTACAAGACCTCGTGAGGATTTGGATACTATCCTTTGAGGATATAAGCCCTAATGTTAAGAAGAACCCATTGCTCGAGCATAGGAAGGCGGCTGTCAACGTGGTCCAAGGTTGCCCTGGCAAGTATAAGGTCCTTTATGTGAATGATATAAAGCAGTCCCTAGTGGAAATGCATAGACTATTGTGTAAGTACAGTCAATATGAGCACGATCACGATAGGTGCCATGTGTGTACTGTCAATGAAAGAGGATGCCGCAAGATAAGAAGGGACATCCAAGAGATGCTAGACCAAGGGATGATCGAGATACTTCAAAATCGTGATGAGGATGAAGTTGATGTTATTACCCCTATTATCAATATTCATGATCCTGTTGTCATCAAGTATGATGGCAACAAAAGGAAGGTGGTGCCAAATCTTGTGATAAAGCCAGCGGGCCCTGTCCCATATGTGTCAGATAAAACGGTCCCGTACCGCTACAATGTTGTTATGCTTGAAGATGGGAAGGAGGTGCCGTTTCCCTCAACCTTTGTTGTAAGCATATTCGATGTTAGTGGAGTGACCCGTAGTGGTCGTGTTTTCTCGGCTCAGCCGAAAGCCCACGAAAACGTCGTGAAGAGGGATGTTGTCATCGTGCAGCCCTGGTAGCGACACACATCATAAAGGAGGCAATAACGCAAATAAAGCTTCACACAAAAATACATAGATCAATTCAAAAACATGTATCCACATGAACATGCATAACATAACATAAGATTTGTGACTGCTCATAGAAGTCTGATCCCTAACTATACCAATACAATACGTCATGTCAAAAACACTTATTGGCCTTCCTCAATTAATGACCCGCTAAACAGAGCCTTTTTAACAAAGGACCTCCCCAAACAATTTAACATATCCAGTAAATAGATCATCTCGCATGGTCGTTATCAACTAGTAAGCAGGTGTTCATCTCTCACATCCCCGACTTAGTAACCTATCCAGCACATGGGATACTTTCCATCAATTATTACATATGGTTCTATCAAACAACGATCGGAGGATCATCAGAGTCCTACCCTATTTCCATAACATGATTGGATGATCATAGGCATCGTACGCAAGTTTCACCTGAATGGGATGAAACTGATCAAAGGGGTTCTATCAGAGTTTCATCAAGCAACGATGGTGGATCATCAGAGTCCTACCCGATTCCAATAGTATGATCGGATGATCATAAAAATCATATGCAAGTTTCACTCGGATAGGCGGAAACTAATCAAAGGGTTCTACGAGGGTTTTATCAAGCAATGATCAGATGATCAGAGAAATCATTTGGATCCTCAGCCAGAATATTGCTGGACCGGAGACAAGCAGGCACAAACTTTGAATACGAAAACGGTGATGGGTTGTTTGTTTATTGTTAATTTTGTTTATATTACATGTATCAATAACATGAACTTTATTTTTTTTGACAGATTCCAAAAGATTTACAAACTAAGCTCAAGATATCATGGACAAGTGCAACAGGAGATAATGAAATGTTCTGGAAATATGAATGGTCCAAGCATGGAACATGTTACTACGATGGGAAGAAGCATAGGCAATTTACATACTTCAATACAGCATACAACTTTTGGAATGAATTTAACCTTTTTAATACACTCAAGGCAGAAGGGATTGTCCCTGTTAAAGGAGGCACGCAGTACACTACCGAGGCTGTAACAAAAGCCATCAAAAAGCACTACACCAAAGACACTGCTACCTTGACTCCTCGATTCATGTGTTCTAATTCTCCACCAAATGAGTTATATGAAGTTATTATGTGTTTGGATCATGACGGAATGGATGCCATCAACTGTACAATGCCTTCATCTTGTGGCAACTTATTTTTATGGAAATTATAATTATAATGATGATGTAATATATATATTTTTCCGTATAGATATACTAAATAAAAAGGAAGCAACTATGTATTATGAGTGTTTATTTATCTATTATGCAAGAGATAATTAGTGTATACACATACAGTTCTGCGTAATGCGCTAACATAAACTGCTAATTTTCCAAACTCACCAGGACCTCTATAAACAAATAAAAAAACTCATTAAATAGAATAAAAATTGCACGAAAGAACTCATATCAAATACACACAGTTTGTTTCTCAAATTTGAATATTTTGGAAAAGTGAAGAACATGCATGTTACAGACTCTTGTATATTACATATTTCATCACATGTGTGAATCTATCAAGGAAAGTACAAAACACAATAATAAGAATGTTTATTATGCATGGCTTTTTTTTGAACTATTTTATCAGAGTAGGTTGGTTGAGACTCTCGTAAATTTAGGTGTTGATGAAGATATGCAAATCATATATCAAAACATTCTCTCAAGTGTTATGCTAGGGAATATGAACATTATCAAGAAGAAAGATGTGATTCACACCTATCATGCATCAGGATTAGGAATGACATCACTTAATACATTCATGAATACATAAAGTTGTTAGAGAAGAGACGGGAGTAACACTGACGATGTAGGACATTCCTTAAGCTCCTGAAGGTAGTGTCTACAAGCCTTTAAGAAAGAGGAAACAAATTTCTTATGAATCTGAAAAGGTAGTTCATAAACCACATAAGAAGAATGTTCCACAACTGACAGAGGTTCAAAAGGAGGTTCAATAAGTGTTTTTCACAATTATCTTGATGCCTACCAGGATTAAGAGTGGAGCTACTGGCAATTCTCCTCAGAAAACAACCACTTTTAAACTGCTTGTTAATAAGAAGAAGTTGAGGAAGATGGTGCTACATTTGTTGATAATGAAGAAGTAGAGGATGAATAACCTTTCCTTAAGAGAACAAAGGTTGTGTATAATGATGCTCAGAACATTCCTGATAACATGAAACTATATCACATTTTTAGACTTGATTTAATTAAATTATCGTTATTTGATTCAATTTTTTTATATTATTCGATATTACTCGACATTTTATTATTATTTATTTCAGGTATCATTATTTAAAGCACATGTGAAAAAGAAAGAAAGGGGTGCAAAAAGAAGATTTTCTAGAAAAGCAACAAGCTGAAGCACCAAAGCCCAGCCCACGTTTGGAACAAAAAAATTGTTGTCACGACCGCAACAAGCACGTGCCGATCTCCACGTCCTAAGACCTAGTGTTACGACCGTAACACATAGTGTGACGGACGTCACACATTCCACTCCTATATTTTGGGCTTTACGTGCGTGACCGAGTGGACGGTTTCCCATAAATTCTCTCATGCACTCGGAGACGCTTTGAACCATACTGAAGACACATTTTAGGAGACGGTTATCTTGGGAGGTTAATATAAATAAACCTCACAAAAGCCAATTGAAGCGCTCTCTTCTCCGTACAATATTTCCAGCATTCTAATTTTTCAAGCAATTTATTTCTTTTTTTTCTTTTCTTTTAGTTTAATTTCCGAAGCATACAATTTACTTTCTCACGATAGTTTCTACACCGGAAACTATTGTGTAATTTTTACTGGATCTAACCTTACATTAGATCATAGTATTTTATTTCCTGTTTTTACTTTCCTATCTGATCGAGAATTGTGAAGAACAAATCCAACCGACTTGTGGTGGAGTGTTCGAGCATCGAAGCGTAAGAGATAAAATCCAGATTTCTAGTATTTTTCCAGGTTCATTAATTAATTGATTTATCGTTTTAATATACATATGCTTTGTTCCGCTGTTTATATATGTTGTTTGTTTGATATGGTCGTATTTATGCATGATTATTGTTTATGCATGTTTATCATGTCTGGCCAATTAATTTAGATATCGGTATGTAGAGTAAGCGGAATAAAGGAATCCAAATTGAGTTGGTTTAAATTTATTTCAGAATATAGTCACTCTTTTTCTGGTCTCAATTTACAAAGTTAATGCCAAGGTTTTTGTATGAGAGTAAAAGACATAAAGAAGTTAAAATCAATAGAACGACGGTTTGAGTTTTTAACTGGATAGTGTAAATTGAACATTAACTTTAAATCAGGGCGAAAGCAATTTTTAAGGTTAATTAAATTCTAATTATTTTCAAAAATTATTTTTAAAAGTTAAATGTGAGGGCGAGAGTTAAGCATTTAAGCTTAATCATATAATCTAAGTCAACAGAGCGAGAGTTTGAGACGAGGGCGTTTAAACGGTTAGTATTTTCTCAAAAGGAGTTTCTATAGATCTATTATTTTTCAAAAGTGATTTTAGACTTAACAAATAGTGAGAGCGTACGTTAAAATATAAAGTCATAGTCTAATTCAACAGAGCGAGAGTTTGAGGAAAAGACTTTTATTAATAGTGTCTACTGAAAAGACTTATTTTAAAATTAAGAAAAAGACCAACGAAGATTTTATTCCCCAAATACGACGAACTACATACTGATATCCATATTATTTGATATTTCATCTAGATCCAAATTTAGTTTTATTTTTTCCCCTAATCATTAAAGTATCATCCGCCTTAGCTTTACGCAGTAACCCTAGAAAAACGGTAGATCGATTCATTAAGTCCCTGTGGGATCGATATCTTTTAAAACTACGCGATTAGACTGTGCGCTTGTAGTTAGTACCCCGATAGACTCATAAAGTTGCGACCATGTTTTTGGCGCCGTTGCCGGGAACTTTATTTAGTCGATATCGTAACTCTTCTGTTACGCTGTAGAGACTAAGGCAATTTTTATTTTTTCCCTTTTTTGTTGATTTGTATGCCACACACTCGCTCACAAGGCGAGCCGTACTACTTAAAATCAACGACGTCGAACGATATCTCTGATTATTACGAAGAATTCGGGAGTATCGTGCTAGAAACAATCTTCCTCCAATCGAAGTTCTGATCTCAAAAATCTCCTTCCTTAACGATACCAGCGATGGCCGAACCAGCTCGTGCTCTTCGAGATTACGCTGCTCCATCGCAGGATGAGTCGCATTCGAGTATTGTTCCACCCGCAATCGAAGCGAACAACTTCGAACTTAAACCTTCGATGTTGCAGGCAGTGCAACAGAATCAATTTTCTAGAAATCCTACGAGGATCCAAACCTTCATTTATCCGCATTTGTCAATACGCTGACACTGTTAAAGCTAATGGTGTCACTTCAGAGACAATTCGACTTCGTCTCTTTCCTTTCTCGTTAAGAGATAAAGCTAGAAGATGGCTTCAGTCTCTTCCTTCAACTCAGTCACCACATGGAATGAGTTGAAGAAAGTCTTTCTTGCCCGATATTTTCCTCCAAGCAAAACAGCTATGTTGAGAGCCCAGATAAATGGATTTAAGCAAAAGATAACGAATCTCTTTTTGAAGCATGGGAAAGATACAAGGACATGATGAGACTTTGCCACACCATGGTTTAAAGGACTGGTTAGTAATGCACCTTCTACAATGGTCTCTTGTACAACACAAGGTAACAATAGACGCCGCCGCCGGTGGTGCGCTTATGGATAAACCTTACACCGACGTTATCAACTTATAGAGAGCATGGCCCAAAATCATATCAGTGGGGAGGGAAGCCGAACAGTGGTAGAAAAACCTCAAACAAAAGGTGGCATGTACGAGATAAGTAGCTTGATCATGTTAATGCAAAGTGGATGCTCTTGCCCAGAAAATTGAAAGTTTAAATGCATCACCTCCAGCCACCGTGGTTGCCGTAACTCAAAATTGCGAGGTCTGTGGAATTCAAGGTCACACTCCTACAGATTGTCAACTCCTAACAGGAATTCAAACAGATCAGGTGAACTATGCTCAAGGAAATCCTTACTCGAATACCAATAACTCAAACTGAGAAGAACCATCCTAATTTCTCGTATAAAAGTAACAACGCTTTATACGCACCAGGTCAAGCTCCCAGTCAAGCTCCAGCTGTACCACCTGGATATCAAAAGCCGACCCCCTACACCTAACAATAACGGTCCTAGGAAATCCAACTTGGAAATCATGATGGAGAACTTCATAGCTTTCAACAGCAAACCAATAAAGAGTTCTTAAACCAGAATGTACACACTAGCGAACAGATTAAACAACTAGCAAGTAAAGTAGTTGCCTGGCTACCCATAAAAAAATGCTTGAAACACAAATCTCGCAAGTAGTCAACAACAAGCGTCTAGTGCTGCCCAACTGGTACATTTCCTGGATAGCCACAACCTAATCGAAAGGCCACGCTCATGCAATTATATACGAAGTGGTAAAGAGGTAGAAGGAGACATCTGACCCAAGGATTGAGAACCAAAACTCTAAAAAGTCAACTGAGGAAGAAAGGTAAACCTAAGGAAAAGGAAGAGTGTAATAAGAAACCGTAGAAAAAAA